>NW_009198367.1:0-4875 GCF_000690835.1 Fulmarus glacialis | reverse complement strand
CTACAGTATTAGCTGTTCTTGTAGGGACTTCTAGGGACTTACCTCAAAGGACCTGAGTGACCTTCTTCCAGCAAGAGACCTTTAGAAATCCTACACCAATGAAATCTAGCATCCTATAGTGACAGTGGAAATCGCTGCCCCAAATAACCAACTTTGGTGTCAGAAAATACTGTATGTTCTCTGACAGGGCCTGATACTGTAGGTAGGTGGAGCAGGCACCACAGCGATTAGCACACATCTCCCTCAGTGTCTGTCCTCAGCAAATACCCATTGATTCATTGATACTCATTGCCACAGGTCCAAGAGGGTTGGCTTAGATTAGAGCTAGCAATCTCATGTTCTTTCTAAAGATAATAAAATGCAGAGCTTAACAACATGATTTATTAAAATGCCGTATGAAGGATAATTTATTTCAGTAATAACTAAAACTGTTACCAACCAATCAGCTGCAAAGACATTTTTTCATTCCGTGAATTCCATATTTACAGAATTTTCCCATCCCTGTTGAATAATTGTTACTATCTTTCCAGCAGAGAGCTGCACTGTGTGCAAAAGTGAAAAACACCACGTTTTTTTCTGACTTTTTTCCTTTAATGATTAATATGGTGGTGATTTTTCTAGTAGGATCCACTTGAGCATTGGCTGAATAAGGTATGAGCTTATTAGTATTAACTTCACAGCTGATTAGAACAACTGTTTTGCCTGCCTACTTGTGAATTTTAAGAAAATGCTAGTTGTACCATAAGCAGACAAAGTGGTAACCAAAGCAGCCAGGAAATGCTCTTAAGTCCACCGAAAAAAAATGCATGTTCATTAAAAACAGTTATAGATTGGCTGTGCAGTTAATTGTGGCAGAAGTTATGAAGCAGTTGCAGGCTGCCAAATGCCATTGGATCAAATGAATGGCTTGATAGTAAGAAAGCAAAATAACTAACCTAGAAAGATCAAAACTGGACATAAGAAAGGCATACTTTTAAAATAGTTGTTTCTTTATTAGGGAGAAGGGAAAGAAGTAGGTTTTTTAATCTGCTTTGCAAGGTTCAGAAGTAGTATAGCGGATGATATACCAACCCCCTCAACTTGTCTGGAGTTCTGCCACTGATTTCCAGAGAGCCCAGATTTCACAGACACAGTAACCAAGTAGAAGAAGAAATCTCTTTATAGAGCAAGACGTTCTTCATTTCCTATCTTAATGCCAATTACAGCTACAGTCTTTCTTCACAGGTCACAAGCAAAAGCATGTAAGCACATGCTTAACTTGCCTCTATTCAAATGAGGCCTTTTAATTAACTGCAAACACATGTTTAAGTCCCTTCCTTGAGAAAGCTGCTTTCCTGAATCAGGATATAACAGTGAATTTGGCGTAGAGCTATGTGAATAGTAACACTCACTTTTCATTTGTATTGTTTTTCATTACAAGGAACAAACTTGTTTAGGTAGGTAACTGGACAGTGAATTCTTGTTTGTTTTGGTGATGCTGACTGGATCTAATTTGAAGAAACCTTGTAAGGACAGCTAACAGAGAGAGACATTGCCTGCAAGAAACGCAGCCTAAAATGAACACTGACAGCCTTGAAGTGGAACAGACAGATGGAGTCATGTTTGCCAGAGTCCCACAAGCCTTTATTAAAAGCAGACAGGTCTGATGACTGCACAGAAAGGGAACAAGTTAGGTGTTAAAAGGAGGCAGTGTGCTCTGTAATATGGGACTGCATTAGCGGTTTATAGACAGGGTTTCACCTTTTCCAAGTGGAAAGGCACGGAGTGATGGAAAAGCCCTCCATGGCTGAGCTCTTGCCGCTTGCAGACTTGTGCAGAACTTCAAAGGAAAAAGCAGTGACTTTATTTATTCAGCAAACATGCTGAGCAATAGTGAATCTCCCAACCAAAGTCCTATTCTTCCCGCAGTGCTCAGCTGATATAAGAGAGCTCAGCAGCACTCAGTGCAAAACATTTTACCTCAGAACAGGCGACAAGCAGCAGCTTTCTGTTTAGCCTTTCCCTGTGTTGTCACCCAGTTCTGGGGTGGTATGAAGCTGCGTGCTGGAGATTCAGAGTTACTTCTCCCTTCAGAACACGGAGCATTTACGGTAAGTAAACAGATTTGGAGACGGGTCCTTCCACATGTGTGGACCGGAAGCTGAGCCGAGAAAGAATTGGGTGAGTCACGAACAATGCCTGGAAGCCTAAAAAAAAATCACCAACAAAAAACCCAGAGTCCTCCCTACTTTGAAGACACAGTATTCTCCACAAAAGCATAAGCAGGAACAAAATGTTCTCCTGTAACACACCATTTATGGCTTCATTAAGTACCTTTATCAGTCACCTTCCCATTAAGTCTTAAAATTTATAATGTTGCCAGATGGACAGTCCTAAATTTAGGAACTATCCCTGTTCCTCTTGGATGCTGATGTATGGTAATACAATAGAAAAGCCTGGGAACAGCAGTGCAGAGCACACTGGTTTACAAGAGTCTGGGGAAGACGTAGCGACGTGAACTTTTGTGTGGTCCAGCTGCTGGTCTCTGCCTGACATGTCCGGCAGCAGGACTGGGCTGCCACAGGGGATTATTCATCAAAGTCCCTGTATTTGAAGCCAATGAAGACAACGGTGGGTGCTGGGTCCTGTGGGACAAAACTATACGCCCAGCCCTATTCATCGGGGAGCAGTAGAAGGCCTGAGGAACTATTATTACTTCCCGCCTGGGAAGAAACCATATCCTCCCACTCTCCTGAGGTGTATGGTCCACGTCTTGTGGCTTTTGGCCCCAAGGGGAATTCAGTATTCAGCCTGGTATAGTAGGAAGAAAAGCTATTCCTGGACAAGGGCAGGATCAAGACCATGCCATCCTGTAAGGGGAAGACAGCAGCAAATTGACCAGTTGTATGGTACCCTTGAGCAGATTAGGAGGTCTCACGGTGAAGAAATGTTAAAGGGATCACAAATTGATCTAGACATTGTTTACATACCAAGAGAGAAGCCAAAAAAGCTGTAACTCCCCTCCTGTAAGTCAAAGCTCTTGACACAGTTTACGTTCAATGCCAATTAAGTTTTATTCATAAGGGTGGTACTGATATTGATATCCTGTTTATTTCACTCAGGAGGGGACGGAGTATTTTTAATCAAGAAAACTACGACGACATCACGGAGGCAACCAACTAATAGTTTCAGTAATTCCTGAAGTCCACCCAATGAGAGACATTAAACTCCTTGTCCTCCCTTCCTTCCTAGCTAAATTCCATTGGATTAACACCAATCCCTGTAAAATGACAACCCGTCACACCTGCAGGAATCAAAAAAGGTTTGAGCTGTACCAGTTTCTTTGACCCATATATCCCAAATTTGGGTGATTCTTCCTTATTAACTAATGGCCTTGTGTGGGAGTGAGGAGGAAAGGACACGGGCATGTTCCATTTCAGTATAATTGCTGGTCAGCTTCCTGATTATTTACAAGATCTTATTAAATGATATTATGGCATATGGGAAGTAGATGAGGAGAATGTTATCGCAATCTAATTACTGACTCTCTTACAGTACTCTTTACGATGGTCATTAAAGCATTCCATATGGGTTCCTACTGCTAAACTAAAAACATAGCAGACCTAGATTTGACATACGAACAATCTCACAGAAAACAGGGTTCCGGGTCATAGGTCAGTACAACCCTGCCTGTGGTGCCCAAGCTGTGCCTGCAGTGTAAAAAGTGTAACACTGCAGCATAAGTGAAAAAAAGGGGATGGCACATAGAGATTCGAGCAACGTGGTAGACAGATGTGGACTCACTGGGACTCCGCTGAGCTTTGGGGAAGCCTGTCCTGAACTACTGGTCTCAGTTATGCTTGTTGGTAATTCTTTCCTTGTGGAAGTGTGAACACCTTCTGCCATTTTACTAATGAAATGAGACTAGCCGTCTAGCTCCAGCTGTCAGGAACCCTGAATCATGATCCCTTTGGAACCTCCAACTGAAACAGGCTTTTACATTCTTGCTAGGTCTTCCTTTTCAGGGCACCAGTTTTCTTACTGCCTCTATATATTCACACCCGCAGCTACACCTCCGTAGCTACAAATAGCTATGGCTATTTGTTTCCTCTCTCTCTATTTTCCACTCATGGAATATTCTTGGACTCCTGCTCTCTTGCTGCCATGTTTGTTGGCTCCCTAGAACATAGCAGGCAAAGAGGTCAACTCTGCCCTTTTGAAATTTTTGTGATTTTTTTTTTTGGTGATTTTTCCAGATGTTTCAAAATATTTACTTTCCCTTTTCTTTCCTTTTTTAACTTTTAACTTTTTTAACAAGAAGTTTTATAAAACTAATCGTATCTAGGGACTGGTTTTTTAGCATTTATATATTCTTGTGATATTACAGCTTTTCAAAACTTCCTCAAACAAAATTACTTTCTTCTTCTCTCCAAATCTTTTAACCATGAATGACTGCTTATCAGTTATCCTACTGCCCTCAGTAGCACAAGCAGGAGAAAAATTAAATAGAAATCAGGCCAAAAGGCGAAACCTCAGACAAAACTAGGAGTTAGAAAGGCAGTAAGAAATAGCTGTTGGAATGTACTGTGGCATGTGTGGTAGCTGGAAAATGGGCCCATTGATCTGACAGCTAGGATGGTGCTAGATGGGTGCAGAGTCCGTGCAGTTTGCGGGCTGGTTGCCGGTTCCTTTCCCCTCTCCGACCACGCAGGAGCAGAGGGGCCTTGGCGGGGCAAGGCCATTTCTGGTGCCTCAGAAGCTGCAAGGCCGGCGCGGCTCCTGCTCGTGTTCGTAACCCAACAGGCACAAAACACCCTCCAGTAAAAGCCAGGGCTTCAGCACGGACAGAGGGGCGGGAGGCGCGGACGGCCTGGGCCTTCGGAAGGCTGCCCGGGG
>NW_009198366.1:66531-73940 GCF_000690835.1 Fulmarus glacialis | reverse complement strand
CAGCCCTCTCCCCCGGCTGAGGGAAGGCAGCAGCTGCCCGCCCGCGGTGCCCCGGGCCCCCGCGCTGAGGGAACGGGGGCGTCTTACCCCCCCGGTGAGGTGCGGGTGCCCCAGCCGCTGAGGGGCTGAGGGAAAGGGGGTGCCTCTCTTTCAGTCCCCGGACAAAAACATGGCTATAGCTGCAGTTACCGAGGCGGAAACCCGGCTGTGTGGCAACTGGTAAGAAACGAAACCGAATGCTTGGCGGGGGTGTCTCCGTGTTGGGGCCCGTCCTTAGGGCCGGCGAGCTCGGAGATAAGTAAGCAGTATATATTCCCTTGGAATGCTATGAAATGCTAGAAGGTGCAAATTAATAATGAGCGTGTTATCTTTTTAGAAATGTTTGGGTTTTGGTTTTACCTTGTCAAGTATTAATGTCTTATAAAGTAATTTTCCCATGCTTTGCTCAAGTTTCTGACTTAACAGACAACTAGATGGAAACCAAAGTATTCAAATAGACGTAAAGACTTGATTTTCAGTGAAGTACACATGAAGTATACGACTCGAAGTTTTTCTTTAGCAGCTACGTGGCTCAGAAGCGGAGATGTAAAAGTAGAATCAATAGGCACATACTGTTGTGGCAGTCGTTTCTCTTTGATAACAGTTCTTTTTCTTTGGAAGCTCCACTGTTGATAATACGTTTACTGATAATTGTGTAATCTCAGAAGTTGAATCTTGAATACAAGCAACTAAAGAAATTAACTTTTTTTTTCTCAAAGAGAGATTGGAATCCAAACAGTTTCTTGCAACATCAGTCTGGTTTGTTTGCAGGCAGTGAGTATGTGCAGTTTAGACCGCTGCTGTTGGACTTTGTTGCTTTGCCAGACTGTTGGCTGCTTGGGATCTGGCAAGGGGGAAAACTGAACAGCTGTAGTGTTTTTCCTTCGTGACATGGAAGGCACTAAGCAATAAGTTATAAAATTAGTTTTGGTGTTTTGAAGGCTGATTTCTTGTGTGCAGGGGGGGAATGATACATCCGTCTAGAAATGATGCTACCTGCTTGAGGCAGGAATAGGGGCTAAGCTCCTAATGCCTCAATTCTTTTTGCACCTTTTGTGTTTGTAAGCCTTGCATCCTCCTCAAGATAGGAAAATTAGTATCTTAGAAATGAGCTGAGTTGGGGAATTTTGGCTACAGAGTAATACGGTAACTGCTATCATTCCCTGAACAGATCTGGCCTAACAGGATCTGTTATTTATTTTTTCCAAGCAGAGCGCTGTTTGACCTCTCATAGCCAAGTTATTTTCAGGAAAAAACTTTTATCTTCTCAGAGTAGTTTATTAACTTGAACCTGGTGATAACTTGTTTATGCTGCAAAATTTGTCTTTCACATAAGGAAATGAATCCACCTTGATTTTATCTTCATGCAGTGTGAAAACTGTGACCTTTGCATGCCCTTTACATTAATATCCCAACTATAAAGGAACATGGTTGGGCTTGCCTTTCTCTTTAGTTACTCAGTTATCTAAACCATGAATTCATAGAAAGCTTTCTTACGTTTTTTTTTTTATGAAAACCTGCTTGAAATTGTTGCCAGTGTATTTTCTGAAAAGTAACCTCTGTGACTTTCTCATAGCAAAAAGGATATTCCTCTTGCTAATTTCATCATGCATGAAATCCACTGTAGCAGAAATATTGAAGTATGCCGCTACTGCAGTGAATTAATCCCAAAGTCTGAAATAAAGAACCATATTGAGTCTGAACATGTGCAGGTGAGAAACAAATTTCTCCTTTAAAATTGCTGGCTTCTATGGCAATTAATCTAACGAGGTCTGTTTATTGTAGGTTACCTGCAAGTGTAGGATGAAGATAGAAAAATGTCTCCTGAAGGATCATGAGGTTGGTGGACTTTATATTATTGGACACTTGGAAGATACTCTACGGTATTTCCAAGCACTGATTCTAGAGCCTTTCTGTCAGCCGAGACCTGGATTCCAACCTGTGATTGATGCATCCTTTTTATTGGACCATGCTTTCTAAATTCACACCCTCTGACAGAATGTGGTTGGAGACTGCCTTAAAGTGGTGGAGCCTGCTCAGGCCTTCTTATAAAAGGGGTATCTGTGATAATTGGTGATTTTGTCCTTATTAGTGATGAAGATGAAAAATAGTATGCTATTTCAAAAGTACAGAATATGATTAACTTGACTTTTTAAATTCTTTTAACATTACGCATTTCTGACTCTGCTGCAGTCATTATGTGAGTTTTAATAACTTATTGTGTCCAAAAAGACTTTCAAAATAGCTTGTAAAATAAACTAAAATGGGACGCAGTGGAATTTTCTGAGTTTCTGAATCCAGTTGGCTGCTGTCACAGGCAATCTTGTTATAAATGTCAGTACCTTCCCTTCCAATGGGCTCATTTGAAGACAGCTCTGGAAGTGCCACATAAGTCTGCCTATTGGTGAGGAAAAAAGGATTTTCTTTGAAGATATGTCCCGTTCAAAACCCTGGAAGTAGTTTATCCTGCATGTTTGTGTGTAGTGCTTTTAGTTTTGTTTATAAAGCAAATGATGATATATTATTGCAGCGTCTGCAATTATAACATGTATCTCATCTCTGTTTAATCCCTTTTGAAGGCAACTTACCTGTCATTCAGTGTAGGGTAAAGAACACAGGCAAGCAATTCTTGTTGAGTAGTAAATGTGCTGTAAATCTGTTCCCTAATATAACACACACTAACTTTTTTTTAGCAGTACGCAATGAAATGTGATTAGTGCTGGATGTCAAGACCATATGTAAAAGCTAACTTCAAAAAGCACCATGTGAATCTGCTGTCCAAGCTCTACAGATTTAAAAAGAATGTTCTAGGTATTTGGAGTGCTTCAGCTGGCATGTTTATCCACAGGTTATACAACACATTGTTCTTACATTTCTCACATAGTATCTTATTCCAGGCTATTCTTTAGTGTAGCTTTGGGTCTGGCTAAAGAAACAATAGACCGCTCAACTCTTAAGCAAACTGAGAACCTCCCTCCACCTTTGCCTCGGTCTTCCATATGTGAAGAATAATCCCTCTTTCTTTTTCCAGGCGTCAGCATGCCCTCTGCGTCCTGCTGTCTGCCAGTACTGTGACATACAGCTCACTTTCAACAAGCTCCAGGACCATGAAATTTACTGCGGAGCTCGGACTGAGAGATGTGGTGGGTGCAGTCGTAACATCATGGTGAAAGATCTAAAAGAGCATCCTCGAGTCTGTGGGCAAGAGGTGAAACAAGGAAGAGGAAGCAGAACAGTGCCTCGCTTTGAGGATGAGGATGCAGGTTTGCACGCCCTTCGAGACATTAGAAGCCGACTAAGATCAGGTAACTATGCTGGGCCTTTGTGGAGAATGCCCAGGGGGCTAGAAAAGCAGCTTTATAGCAGCTGTGTAGGAGACAAAACACTTAAGGACATTAGCAGAAGAAATGTTTCAGCAGCGCAAAGAAATCAAAAGTGAGGTAAGGTGTAGAGAAGAGTAATAATTGGCTTCTAATTTGACATTTGGCAGCTGATCCAAGTATAAGGTTTTGTAATTGCTTTCTGTGAAAATACTGAATAATGAAACCTCCAGAGGCAATGTGAGTGGAACTATTTTACCGTGGAATAGAACTGCAAAGGTACAAGCCAGCTAAATAGAGGACTGCAGAGGTACCTGGTGTGAAAGCCCAGTCCACTGCCTTTCTTTTGTCTCAAAGTAGCTTTTGTCTCAATCTAGCTTGAAAACAAAATTGCAGATTCTGTCCGTTTTTGTTTAGCAGCTGCACTCCTCTTTACTCCAGTTAAGTAGAAGG
The DNA here is from genome assembly GCF_000690835.1 of Fulmarus glacialis. NCBI lineage: Eukaryota > Metazoa > Chordata > Aves > Procellariiformes > Procellariidae > Fulmarus > Fulmarus glacialis. Next base: position 70,128 of record NW_009198366.1, on the reverse strand, counting down.
GTAGGTAAGATCTGGATGGGGGTTCACATATGTAGTGCTGCGCATTTCTGCAGTGACATCCCATAGCTTTCCTGCCAGCAAAGATTCCATTTATATCATTAAAAGGAGTTTGTTTTCCCATCGATATACTGAAGAAGCAAAGTGGAAATGTTTTAGCCTTGTAAAAGGGCTGAGACTATAGTGCATTAATTGGACCTCGTTCACAGTGTAGGTCACAGAAGGTTCCTCAGTGAGTTCATAAAGTTCCCAAGAAGCTTAAGTTCAAGCTTTTGGAGTAAGAGGAATGACTTCCTTCTTTTTCTCTTTTTTTGCTTGTTACAAACAAAAATAGGATGAGTGTTCTCCTTCCTCCTCCTGAATTTGATACAGGTGTCCTTCTAGGCTTTGAAACGCTGACCTCCATGAGTGTCCACATGTGCACGTGTGAAACTCTTGTGGTTGAGATGGAGTGAATGCACAGAAGTGAACTGCTTGTTGCAGGCTTAATGTTCTCTCAAATTTATGATATTTATCTTTTGAAGAGAGTGAACTGGAGCAGCTGGAGAGAAATGAAAACACTCATTCTTCACTTTATGAAGAGTGGAACGCCGATTTAGACTACGTGTTGGCTCTTAGCCTACAAAATGAGAATAATCCTCACAATAATACTGCAGCTGAAATTCCTAGTGACTTCTGGGAAAACTACGACACCAAAGAGTCGGTGCCATCGGCCTGTCTTAATGAAACAGACAAGTCAAATATCTTCTCCTGTGACTCCTTAGTGTCTTTTAGCACGTCAAACCACATAAAAAGTAAGTACAAATGCTGTTGTACTGGGGTTTTTTTCCCCTAAAGTTTGAGAGAATGGAGAAGGAAAGAGAGGATTCTTGGACTGGGAATGTGAAAGATTATCTAGGTATTTTAAAATGTCAAAATGAGTCTCTTTGAGACTCCCTCTAAATAATTTTTAGATAATTAATACACAGGGGATTAGACTCTCTGTGAGTAGCATTCTTCCTTCCTTTCTTAAATTTTATCTTCTGCTTCCACAAAACTTAGCAATATTAGTGTTTAAAATAGCTTCTTTCAAAGAGGTATTGCTAAAGCAAGACAGCAAGGGAAGAAGAAATAAAAACTATAGTGAATCTCTGACCTTGATATGTGGTGAGAGCTTCATAACAACTGAGTAGGTGACAACTTTCTTGTTGAAGTAAACATGATAGGAAGGCAGGATCTGGGGGAGACCTGAAGTGCCAGCTTATTTTGAAAGGAGAAATGGTACTAAAGGCAGTAAGAGGCTTTTTTACCAGGCCGTTCGATATATCTTTGACCCCAAAACATTGTTCTCACTCTGGGTGATGTGGATTTGCTTACGTGAAATTCAGCAAGTGGGATTAGAGTGATTATTTCCTTAGCTTCCATTTGCTCTGGTTGCTGTCCTGTGGCACAGAACAGGAGTCTGTTGCTTAGCAATTTTGAAGATAAGTCGATCCAACTGCATCAGACTTCTCTATGGTAGAGAATATAACGGTTACTTACTTTGCAGATGATGAGATCATCATGTTGCCATGTGAATTTTGTGAGGAGCTCTACCCTGCCGAAGATCTGATTCTTCATCAGGTTTAGTACTTTCTTGTATTGCATCTAGGGGTTGGCAGTAAAGACGTTTTTTTGCTACCATGACCGAACAAGGGTGCAGTCTTCACTCAGTGACACTGTGATAACTCTAGCAATTTTGTCTTTGCAAAGCATGGTTTTTGAAGTCCATCTATGCTCAACAGGAGAGCTAATTTTTCCATGTTGCTTGCATAACAGACAGGTTGTAACCCAGCAAGTGCCTTTGCCTCGTTCAGTAAAAGAAGAAGTTCTTCTCCAAATCTACGAGAATATGATGGTCTGTGTGCTGTTGGGTCCAAAAGCTGTAGGTCTCTCTCTTCGTCCCAGCCCCAAGCTGTCCAGGCAGAAGGAAACATTATGATTCCCTGCGAATTTTGTGGCATCCAACTAGAAGAGGAGACAGTCTTTCATCATCAGGTACTAAACAGAACTTGATCTGTTGTATCACCTCCAGTTGTTCAAGAACTATGCCAAGTCCTGCAGCCTCTTGTTGTGGCACATTTCAGGATCCAACTAACTGTCCCGTGTCAGATCTTTCTAAAGCCTCTTGGGTCCCATCTAAAATGTTGTGGTATGCTGAGGCTCTTACTGAAAAATAACAATTATTTTTGAAAGCCCTGATAACGAAAGCTAAACAAAAGGCCCTGAAATTGCACAATATGAATGTTTGATTTACACATAAAAGTTATGTTGAAACCAGGATGTATGAATCACAGCTAAGGTGGGAGAGGAGCACAAGCGTTATGACCTGTGTAGGTTAGAGAGGAAGTAGACAACACAGACTACAATCTGGGAGGTGGAGGAATGTCTCAGAGGGTGGATGTAAAGAGAGGGAGAAAGGGTAAGAGCGTGAATATATCTGAAGCTCAGCCTAAGAGAGAAGTTTTATGGTTTATGAAGCGATGGGTCCTGCAGAGTGCTTACTAGGGTATTCTGATTCCTCTATACATTGCTGTCTGATACGTCTCATATGGAAAGAACACCAGGTCTCGGTACTGCTGAAGCTATTACTGCTTTTCAAGAATGCTGCACAGATACCAGCTAGATCGCTTGGTGCTTTAATGCTTCTGTACACCTAAAGAGCAGATCTAGGAAGTGGTGTGCATGTGGAAGAGACAGTCCTCTGGAATTTGCTGCAATTACAGACAAGTTATGAAAATGCTGAACTTCCTCATTTTCTGTTTCACGGAAATTCAAGGAATTGGGAAGTTAACGGTTCTTACAGTCCTAACTAACAAACTAGTGAAGCTGTATTTTGTTTGTTTGTTTTTTAGGCCTTTTCTCTCCTTGGTGATAGTAAATTCAGTATTAATAGAAATGAGATCAGATGAAATTTCGTTTGCTAAATAGCAGTGCTTGACACTAAGGAGAAGTCCCATCCACTTCCTATTACAGTTGGCTATGGGAAGACTTAGGTTTTTTCCCCTCACCCTGTCTAACTACTTTGGAAATGCAGAATGCAAAGACTGCTTTATTTACAAGCTTGTAATATTTTTGTGATGATTGTGTACGACAATGAGGACTTGTTAGGAATTAGTGATGGGAGCTGGGTTGCCACAATATAGTTTGTTTGCCAACTACAAAAAGGACACCCTGTATTTAAAGTTTTATGTTCCACGTAGTATTCCTGGTATCTAACAAAGGTAACAAATGTTTGCCTTTCTAGTTCATATTTTTGTTGCGTGTCCTATGGGTTTCTGTCTTCTTGTTTTGTTGCTCCTTGATGTAATTAACCTGCAGAAAAACATGACTTTATAAAAAAGATAGCCAACAGGGGCACTTCTGTGGGCAGCATGACTTGGAAATCACTTTTAACTTGTCCTTGGATTTGTTTTTTATGATGGCACCGATACCAGGTTGATATCGGGAACATGATCAGAATTGTAGTGACAGTACTTCAGGGCTGCTTTACCCCTGCGTGGGACTGGCTTTGCAGGGTCTTTTTCAGGTGTGAGAGGCAGAGGCTGAACAAGAGAGCGTCTGGGTTGTTGGCTGGCTGGC
>NW_009198366.1:55568-66498 GCF_000690835.1 Fulmarus glacialis | reverse complement strand
GCAGGACTGGCTCACGCTGCCAGTTTCCATTTTTGCGTAGGTCCTGTGATAGCTAGTAATTATTCCTAAGCTCTGTGTAAGAGAAAATGTGGGTGTCGGCAAGCAGTATCTGCCTCTTCGTAAAAACAATTCCCTACTAACCTTAATCTTTCTGAGGGATGATGCTCTGCAGTGTTTTTACAGGAATAAAGTCTGAATGAGCTGTCATTTAAACAGTCAAATGTATGTTTTGCTTTAGCACCATTGTGATCTGCGCCCAGCCAGCCCAGCAGCCAGCTTTCCATCGCAGCAGCTGCTGTCTCCTCAAGCCAACAGAGAGAGAAGAGAATCGCCAGAGCTGGCTCAGAGACGAATCAGGCATCAAGGTGTGGGCAAAACACGGACTCACGCGCACCCTTTTCCTTTACATTTGCAGGAACACTGTGCATGTTCCAAGCTGAATAGATGTTGTTACCCTGTTCTGTCTCCAAAATTTAAAAATCTTCAATCCCCTACCATTGGTCTAGTTTTACGCAAGAAAGATGAAGTCACTGAAACTCGGTATCTTCAAAGATCTTGGTTATGAAGCCCTATGCTGCTGGAAAGGAAATTAGGTCTAGTTTTGAAGCGTCTCTAATGTCTCATGCTGCGTTTACTATTCCTATTAAGCGCTGTATTCTTGTCCTCTCAGGAGATGTTTCTCCTTGGTGCGGAGAAGGCTTTGGCCAGCAGAGGCTCAGCTATCCTGCACGAGCGGCCAAGTCACTGAGCAATACAGCAAACGCCGGGAATGCACCATTGTCCTCTTCAGTGAGAGCCAGCGCTGCTCCCGACTCGAGAGGGAAGCCCAGGAAGGCGGCTGGCAGCGAGGGGAGACCGAAGAACAGAGGTGCAAGTGAATCTGCAAGTGGGACAACGCCACACGCGAGACCTACTCAGAACTTTGATTCAGAAGCCTTCGCATCCAGCTTCTCGAGAACTTCTCCAACCCAACCAAGGTAACGCCTTTCTCTTCCATTTCAAGCAGCCACACTGGGCCCGCCCTGAAGCGTAAGGGATCAGTGGCACCGCCTGTTTTGCTCTGCTGAAAGTTGCGGCGCAGCCTTAGGCCTGGCACATTCTGATCTTCAGACGGCAGCAACCCAACAGCAGCAGGAGTGACAAATCCATTCCGGTCCTCTGCCTTGTTTCCTTATGGTGCAAATCTGGATTCCCTCGTGTTTGCTTGTTGCTGAAAGGGTTCCACTCAGCTTTATTTGGCTGGTGCTTCTCTGAGTTTCAGACAGCAAACTTAGACTTTTATATTAAAATAGAACGGACAAAATGGTCACTGGGAGACAACGTAGGATAATGCCTTGTTATCTCTCCATCGTAGTGCACTCATCTTAGCTTTTCTCTTTGTCCTTCAAAACTCAAACGTGCATAAACCTAAAATAAAATCCAGAAATTTTAGTGTGGTGCCTTTATGGCTCATCGCCTACTTTCTTTGCCGCCTTATTCAGCTTGCATTACCGCTAGCCTGAATCACCTGTTGGGTGTTTTTTCCCCTGCAGTGCAGTGTGTATTATTGCAATGCCTGAAGGCCGTTGACTAGGACATGGTTCTTCTGCTACAAAAACAGCTGGGTCAGGGTTCAGGAGAAGAACGAAGGGCTTCTTCCCAGACCTCCCGAAGTCTCCCTGGCATGAAGGACCTCTGTTTATTCAGCAGCAAGAGCACCAAGCGCGGTAGGCTTGCTTCATCTGCACGTGTCCCTCTTCTTCTACAGCACCAGCGATGGAGGAGGAAGGAGCCCCGGGACGTCGGAGGGTCCAGTCGGCTTCAGGCGCAGGAACAGGAAGGTAAGGCAGCCAGCGCAGAGCGGGAGGGCGGCGCTTCACTCTGCCACCGCGAGTGGACTGGACGCCTCCGTTTCAGGGGACTGTGCCTGGCTGTCACCCCTGCCGTTGGGGCCCCGGGAGCCATCCAGCTGCCTCTCTCTTTGGGGTGGTTTTGCCAGGATGATGAGCTTATTCCACAGTCCCTCCTGCTTCAGTGAGGCTTTTATCAATTGCTTGTTATCAAGTACTCTTTGAAAACAGCGTTTTTACTGTTTTTCCCCCCCTTCCCTTTAGGCAAAAGCCCAGAGCCCGGCATCTGGTCAGCCAGAGAAGTGATCCACCACTTGTGAAAAACATTTAGCGTGCTGCGCACCATTACTCTGCACTCTATTACTTATTTATCTGAGCGCAAGTAAATTCCTGTATTGCCATGTCATTGAAGACTCTATGAATTTAAATTTTTATAGGTAGTGATAATTTTATATATATATATGTGTATTTTTAATTTGTGAGCATATACTACAAGTTTTTACTTCTGTGATTGATACTAGCAACATCCCAAGACAGCAAATACAGTTCTGCCCTGGGAACTGCCTGGGTTGTGTTTCCATCGGGGCTCTTTGTGCCGCCCAGTGGAAGAGTCTGTGACGTGCCGACTCCGAGCCCCTGCCCTGCTGCTCGGGCGCCAGCCCCTTCTTCTGCGGGTGGCGACAGCAGATGAAGAGCCGAAGCAGGCGGGCAGCTGGGAGGGTGCCGGGAACAGGCGGGCCGAGGAGGATGGGGGTCTGCGCCTCGAGCTGCACCTCCGTGGTCGTTAGCGGCACGGAGAGGGGGATTGAGATGGTCAGGGGAGCAGCTCTGAGCCCGTGGCTGTGTTGTAAAACACTTTCTACTGCTGTATTAGTCCATGCTTTTTAAATTCCTTGTAATAAAATTTATTAATGATGTCCCAAACCATTGTGCAGTAAAAATCTATTACACGAAGTGACATGGGATCAGACCCGCTCTCTGAGGGGAGGTTTTCCACCCCCCACCCAGCGAGGGCCAGTTCAGAATCAAAGGCAGCACGCTTCGTTAATTTGTGTTCCACTGTTATCACCTGCGTTAGGTCTTCGCTAATTTGCTTTACAAGAGCTGTTTCATCCTCTGCGCCTTGGCACGGCATTACGGAATTGGTAACACACAAGCTGGAGCAAGCAGGTCTTAGATAATGACCATGGGCATCAGCCTAATTAACTGGGTACAGCAGATGGCATTAGCAGGGTTAATTAGCCAGTCACCCTTCTAGGGCAAAGCTGTTGCTGGAGGCCTTGTCTCTGCTGCCAGCACCGTCCCATGCTGCAGCATGGAAGACTAACGATGGCTGAAGTGAGCGTGGTTCTAAAATAAAGACATTTTACGGACGCTTCCACCAAATGTAAGCGTTTATTTACACAAGAAAAGCAGAATAAAGGTATTTAAAAACAGGTGGCAACCAACCTTGCGATGGCATTTCTGGGGAAAACTGCTACGGCAGGATGAGGGAAGCTAAGCTGGCTCTTCTGGTCTGTGAGGGTTAACGGGACGCCTCGTTCAGAAATTGCTAGTGTGAAAAATAACCAACTACCCAGCTGACAACGTGGCTTAGTCTGCGTTATTCCTCGGGCGTGAGAAACACTGCACTGTCTCCGTAAAGAGAAATATTAGCAATCATTGTGCTTGCTTTCCCTTTTGTACAAAATATTTACATTTCTGCTCCAAGTAAATACAAATTACAGCATATTGACCCATAAAAGTGGGATTGAAAAGCAGATAACCTGCAACTTCATTTCTAGCAGTTCTAATCCTCTGCATCAACACAGCTTCATCAGTGGAGGAGTTGTTTTAAAATTATTTCCAGCCCCAAATAAGGACACAATACGTCTAAAGGGATGTTAAGAATCTCCTTTATGCAAGTGTACACTGTATGGCCAAGAGCACTTAACAGGTTAACGCCGTGTACGGTACCGGATGGACACACACCAAGCTAGAACTAATACCCAGCTCCAGAGTTTTTCCATTGTTTAGTATAATTTTACATTCTGAATGAATATATATTTAAAAAAAAAGAAATCACAAACCAATCTTTGCTTTGACAAACAAGCCTATTACAGACAATGTCAAGTTCATTTAAAGCACAAGGGAGTAATAATGATTAGAAAAGCTTTAATTAAAAGGCCATTTGAGCTACAGTCGAACCACCATAGCACTTCCTTCCTAGTAACGTAAAAAAAAAAAAAAAAAGCCAAAACACCTCATTCCCTCACAGGGCTGATACCATTCCCCAGAAAAAAAACCAAAGTCAATGAAGGTTATTTATTGGTGTGACATTTTTCCTGTATAAGAAGCTTAATTTACACAGCAAGGTGTAAACAGCATTGACTAAAAGTTTGTTATTTGTAATCCATAAATAATTAATTGTAATAAATACGTATCAAGTAACTTTACAGCACGCTTTTCAGGGCCAGGATGCGGATATGCTCCACGCAAACGTGCTCTCTGGAAGGAGACGACAGACATTAGCAGCAGTTTCTTACTCACAGCTGTAAGCCCAGCCTTGGGAAACGCTGGCGCAGCCAGTTCTCGAACCCCCGCGAGTGAGGTATTTGCGCTGCGAGTCCACCCAAAGCTTTAAGGGCTTGAAATGGGAGATTTAAACCCAACGCAAACCCACGATCCAATCGCCAGAAAGAAACCCCAAACGTGTCATTGTCAGCAACAACAGTTCTGCCATGAAATTCAACTGACATTCTTCACGTTTCCTTGCGGCACCTGCTTGGGAACGCGCGTCCCGGATGGGAATAAACCGGCTCCGAGCCGTTCCTTCTGCTTCGCTTTCCCCTTGGTCTTTGTAAACTCCACGTGTGTTTGCGCTTACTCTGATTTCTCAGCTACATATATGCTTCTACCAGGAAATGGACAAGGTTCAAGAGTAAATATTCTTCCTACACGTATCTGTTCCTTGGAAAGGGCGATGTGCAATGGAAGGGCAAGACGGCTTTCCTAACCACAGGACCTGGAGACTCTGTATGCCAACAACTATCGCTACAACTGTTGCACGCACATTTTTCCATTCGCTCACAGAAGAACAAGAATATACACACTTGTTTAGGCTTTTCTCTCTTACTCACATCTTCCAAGTACCACACACTCATAATTCCCAATATTCACAATAATATACAATAAATACAGCTTTTTCAATTCCCATGACCACTGACAAACCAAATTATAGTGTATGCTGTCTTCTAAAGAGACATATAATACCGACCTTAAAGTACAGTTACACACGCACCATCGTAGACCTTTTGTGTGGCTGATGCGCTAAGCGCATCGGAAGGAAAATAGCGAACTTGTAGCTCAGTACTGGCACTTAACTTACAGATAGTACCGAGCCGAGTAGCACAGCAGTGATTTCAGTATGCTCCCTTCGGTTCTTCAGCACGCAGGTAACTCTCACTTGTGCCGGGCTCTAAATGATTAACAAAGCAACGCCGTACTTTTAATGCACCCGGTGCAGGGCAACCGCTTTCATACCAGTAAAGGAAGATACATGTGCTGACGTGTTGTTTTGAAACCACCCCAGAACGTATTTCACAAGATACAAAAGTTAAACTTAGAGAATTGTTCTCTCGCCATAGTCTGCTATTATCTCTCCACAGAAAATAGAAGCTTTATCTTCAAATGCGTAACTTTGTGCCTTCGCCCCACCTCATCCTCCTGTCGGGTGTCACATCTCTAGGATAATTTGCTCTTAGATCAAAGATCATTTTTGAGTACAAAAATGAGTTCCAGGTGTTTAACCACACACTGACTCTGAAAGCTTGTTCGGAAATAGGATAAAGTCACAGATTATAAGCTTGAACTGTGGTATCTTACACCATACAGAGAGAAGCCATTTTGTTTCTGCTAATATTTTAATTACAATAAATTATTCTGTTACTGAGCAAAGCAGACATTCAAGAACATCTAGGGCAAGAACCCAACTGAATTACGGCCCTTTCACTGTTCTTTCAATTATAAATCTTCCCAAAAGTGTCTAGCTGAAACCCCAAGTTAACTGTGGCAGCTACCCGTGTGCTTGCTTATAGTTTAAAAAGTGACAAGAAAACGGTGGAAACGTAAACATGCAGTTTGGCAGCATATTTTCTGCTCTAAAACTCAAGCAAGTGCTAGAAGTTCTGTGCGATCTCTGCCTGCGACAGACCGTGCTCTCTTCCTGCAGGTGCCCAGTAGCGACTCCCTCCCCACACCTGATTCTTTCCATTTTTGTACTCAAAAACGTTTCAGGGGAGAGCGATCTACGAGCCTTCACCTCCGAGTGCTCCCGAACTCAGAACACCCTCACCTTTGTGGTGTTTGCATGGGTAATATCATTCTAAATTACAAAATTAGAAATGTACATGTTTAAAGGTTTTTCAAAATTAAATTATACACAAACTGGTCTTTACTAAACTATCCTACAAATATTCCACAAACAAGGCAGCAAAATAACCAGTCCACCACAAAGTCTACAAATACAAAATGTAAGTCTTCCAGTAATTCTTGTAACGGGAACAAAAGTTCAGAAAATAAATTAACCTCCAGCTTGTCACACAGTGTTACAGGAGGTATTTTTATGTGAATCGAAGGGTTTCCAACGTTAGCAGAGTCATGAAACAATCCAGACAGTCACCTCCAGGCATCCCCTTCTCCCACTCAGCCGCTGAGTGGATCCTCCCGGTAGTGGACGGCGTATCGGAGCTTTTCCAGCATTATGTCCAGCGAGGAGTACTGAGGAAGTTTGATCATGAACATGCACGTTTCAACACGGATGTACCGGGAGTCTGGAGAACCTGCAGGGAAGAAGCACCGGACGGTTCGAACACGCCCGCTGCTTGCCACCTTATTCTCCAAAAGCATCCTTCCCCTCCGCCCCTTACTAAGAAGTACCAAAACAACAAAATTCCTGCCTGCAACGTGTCTCTTGAACCTTAAATACTGCTGTGCTTCCCAGTCAGTCCTCAGGATGACGTTTTTCTGACAGCCCAATCATTTTAAAAGCATATGAGACAAGTACTATACAAAACCTCTTACTGTCTCTAGCGGGCAATGTTTTAAGTACTTAAAGTTTATTTTAAATTTTATTTTTACACTGTTTAAAAACAAGTTAGCTCTCTTCTTATTTACAGCCATAACTACCTGATTCCCTTTTGTCATTCTTTGTGCATTAAATACACTTTTAAATTAAAAAGCGGAACTGAAAGCTGGAACCACGATGCGAGCAGAACTAATTTTCTTTGCCTTAGGAGACAGTGGGCAAACATACCTGCAGCTCCGTCGGGGGGGGCTATTTTCATGGGGTACGGCGGGACGTGGGCAGTATCAGGGCCTCCATCTTTGCATGGACAGGTGAAGGGGATTCGTTCCTGGTTACAGGCGAACTTTATGAACTTGCAGAGCTCCTCCTGAGTGAACATCTCTAACGCGCTCCAGAAAAACTCGATGTGCTGATCGGTTTCCATCAAGCCCACCTGGTACATGGTGTGTGCCTAAGAGAAAGGAAAGCAAGATGTCCACTGCTGTTTTCCTCTCCCTTCATAAATCTTCCCCACTTACACTTTAAGAGGATGGAAGGGGAAGGTAACTACACCTCCCTGCCTTTTCAAAATCATTAGGAAATCCAGCCATGGTAGAGTGTTAATATACGTGGTTTTGTATCTTTTTAGCCCATCAGCTTCTGTTAACAGGCTTTCTTAGTGTGTCTCCCCTGTAGTGCAGGTAGTGTACATTACTTTTTTGTTTAATATGCAGGACCGGGGCAGTTCAGCATGCCTGCTGTTTAAGGAAAACACAAAACAACGCTAACACCCATGGTTGAGAATATTCTACAACTTCTGACACAAGAGAAAAGTTCTTTTTATGGCGTAATTCTTATGGTAATGAAATGAAAGTATTTGGGACCAGTTGTCGTCTGTTACAGATTAATTTTAGATTTTCAGAAGTTATTTGCAGTTCAAAATAGGGGCAATGGCTCTTTCAGCCCTTAGCTCAAGTGGCAAATATTAAATAGAGCTCAGTAAAATAGAGACAGATTTAAAATTTGATGTTAAAAAGTAACGTCATTATTCCTCTCTGAAACAAGCCCCACTCCTATTATTTCCCGAATCCAGTGAAATCTTAAAAAACTTCCCTGGGGGCAAAGGGGGGTGTCCAAGTACAGGCCGGTGTTCCATAAGGACTGTCCTGGCTGTATCACAAGCAGAAGGTTCTCCCCTAACACCTTCCACATGGGAGGGTCCTCTCCTCTACGTGTCAAACAGGTAAGTTTTGCCAAAGAAGCTGCAGTTCTTCACACCTTGAGAAACTCCAGGTTAATGTATGGAAGCCCACATGTCCTCAGCTCCATCTCTAGAGGGGTCAGCGTAGTCAGAAGCTGCAGGGGAATGATAGACCCAAGTCCAGCACGCACTGCAGTCATGCACTCCGGAGTCTGCAGCTCACGCATCCTCAAGCTCCGGATCGCTGTTGCATACACGTCCTTGTTCTCCCATCTGCAAGGGCAAAGATTCAGGACAAGAAAGGAGCGCCTGCAAGAACTCTCTTGCCCTACCCCAGACCATTACATACAGAAGGGTTTTATGGGGAGATTCCGCTTTTGAATAATCGAGAGTGAGCATTAAGCTATTTGCATTCTGATGCTTCCCAATTTAATTCCACTTTCCTCAGCTTCCTCCTCTTCTCTCCTCATTGCCCATTTCTCACAAGCCTCCTGGCTGTGGGTGTTCACTGAAGCCAGCAAACAGTTGATGAGCAGTGCTCCGCAGCTGTCTGTTTCTCACAGAACAAAAGGCAGTGCTAGAGATTCCAAGTTCCTGCCAGCAAACGTAAAGCTTTCCCAGATCATTTCAGTCTATCTTGTTACAAAAGCATCTCTGGGAGCCTGGTGCTTGGAAAATTATTTCAGAGATGCTTCTTTCCCATGTAACGCAGTGCAACATCCTGCCAAGAAAGCTGTTACTCACCCCACTGGAATGTGCCGGCCTCTGGGACAAAGCTCCACTTCTTCCCCTGTCATGGTCAGGTAGGTGAATTTGCAGCATGGCTTGTTAGGACAGTCGGGGCTCTCTGTTGCTAGATGCTGAGAAGCAATTTCTGCACACAGAGCTTCCAGTTCTGTCTCATCATTTATCTGTCACGAAACACAGGAACAGGATCTGATGACCAGCATGTCGTACTAGGTTATTCTTGTGACTCACTTAAGGTATCACCACAATGTACAAAGTGCACTCATTCTATCATCTGCAGGCATCACAGACAGTGAAAGCCAGTAATTGCTTTGGTGGGTTATTTTCTGGTTTAGCACTGCCAAGTTCCAGTAAACATTTCAGAAGCCTTAATTCCACTGTGTCTGGCAGCAGAGGAGACTGAGCAGCTTTTCCAAGCCATCAGGATGTAAAATCCTGCACCCAAGATGAGTGAAAACACTTCAAGACTCTGCTCACATGAAAAGTGTTTGCTAGCCGTGAAGCCAACCACTACCATTTAGGGCGGGCAGCACAGTTAGCAGCTACCAGAAGAACGTGCTTATGGGGGAAACCCCAAAAAAAAGGAAGGAAGAGAAAAAAAAGTTACTTACGTTTTCAAATTTTTTGACGTAGTTGTAGGTGAGGATGTCAGCTTCCTGGAGATCAACGTCAGGATCCAGTGGCTCTCCTACCAGAGTCTTCCAGAAGGAGGGCAGGAGGTCAAGTGGCAGAGGAACATCTGCTCGAATTGCAATACCCAAGAGCTGCCCAAAAAAATGGAATAACTGCTCCTCCGCGTAGGTTATAGGGCTAGGCGTCAAAATATACTTCCCCTTCAGAAAAAAAAACAGAATAGAGCACACAAAGCAGTATTTAACAATTGATGCATACCCTGCAGGTCCACAAGTTAGCAGGCTTGTGAAAATACCGATTGGAACACAGTGAATGCTGTTCAGTTGGCTACAGAAGGATTTGCTCAAGCGTGGCACCGAGTCTGTATATATTATACAGTGATATTATATCACGTTACCTTGTAATTTAATGATCAAGCCCCGCTTTTACAAGCTCTGTTAATCAGCATTCACAAGACTTTTCTCTATGTATGCTATCAGTTCGATATCTAAGCCTTTCAGTTGTGGGATGTTTCAGAAATACAGTCTGGATATGCAAAGCCAGGTTTGCTACGCAGCTGGTCTTGTGGGAAATGAGCTGTTTTCCTACCTTGTGAATGTTCCTAGGAAGGAACTATACCTCAACTGCTGTAAATTCTTCGGGCCATAAGCTTTAGCTTGTTTCTGTAATACATCTACTGCACAAAATAGGAGGACACTAAATATGCATTAAATAGCGTGGATGGAGCGTCTTACTCTACTAGCAATGTGACTGACGTTCCTGGTGACATTCCTGGAATAACACCAGCAGAGTAGGACTTCACTAGTTTGGGATGGACAATCTCTAAATCAGACAACTGAACCAGATTCACTCTAAGTGAACTTTGACCAGGAGTCTTAATTCTGCTACATTTTGCAGTTTTGACTACTTGGCTACTTCTTCAAGTACCTGTAGTGCCACTTGAAGTGCAACAGGGGATTCATCAACAGTCATTTTCAGTTCTATCAGGCATGTGAGACCTGTCTGCTTAGATGTGCTAACAGGGGCTGTTGACCTGAAGCTTCTCTCTGTATTGCTAACTGAATGTGTTCTACTTGTTTTTAAACACATGCATTCAAAAAGAGAAAAGCAACTTCATTTCTTGCATTGAGGTATCACACCTTATTCTTATTGACTGCAGAGCTCGGGCACAACAGGAGAAGGGAGAGCGAGGAGCTCTGTAACTCTTTACAAACTTGCCAAAGGAAGTGACGGAAAGATCCACCTGAAAAAGAGAGGGGCAAAATAATGAAACGCCCTCTGAGGTTTGTTACCGCTACCTTTTAATCCAGAATTTGCCGTTCTCCTTGAAATCGCGTTTCATGCCTTAGATTACACGCTTAACCTCTCTGACTGCACAGACACGTGGCTTAAAAAAGAGTGGGGTAGATGCCAGCCATGCCAGCCTACTATTCATGTGCAAGTCCACATTTAAATAGTTTAATTACATGCAAAAAA
>NW_009198366.1:14388-55537 GCF_000690835.1 Fulmarus glacialis | reverse complement strand
CCTGCTGAATTCTTAAGTGCTGCTTTGTCTTCCAGCACTCTATGTGTAAGACTAGCACAAACATTTGTTATACCAGTTGGCCTGCAAATGGAATTGTTTGGTTAGAAGATGAATGGTGCTGTCTTCGTAACAACGGGGCACCTCCACAGCTAAAAGCAGTGAGGCAATGCATCAGAAATCATTACAGATGCTGAGCTGTGGACATAACATTTATCTCGTTATAGATACTTTCAATAACCACCACAGACCTTAAAAAGAAAAGAATTCCCCTTGAGAGAAGGCATCAAGGAGCCCTTTGTTCAGCTAATCGGTACACACTTACGAGAATTTTCCTTTACACAATTTGATAGATGACACTAGCAGGTATATATGAGAAGTGCATTTTGGGCTTTTCTCCTCTAACTCCATATAACCCCATGAATCTCCAAAAAAGACCCATTACAATCAGTACACAGACTGCATTAATTTAGATAGCAGCGATCAATTTTCTTCTTTGACACAGAGTTGATGTTTGCCTTGATACCCTATCAATTATTCAACAGATCTGCAAAGCAAGATTTTCCCGGCTCTTCTTTAGATCAAGTTTCTTCCTGGAGCACATGCAACCCACACAGCATCCAAGGGAGCCAGCACCCCCAGAGAAAGTAAATATCCAATGGGGCTGGACAGCATCCACGTAAAGAAGATCATATAAAATGAAACCTCACAAGTTAAAATATAGTATAAAGAGAAGAGAAGGCATAATAATCTTGTTTAATAAAGTAAGATTATTGCTTAACACTTTCTGTTGAAAAGCAGTAGTCCTATGTCATGAGAAGTCTGTCTCTGTACTGGTTAGGTGAAGTCAAGGCAGTCAAACGTCTATTCCTTTCTGAGGTTCATTCTTTTAGCCAGCCACATGAAAATTATTACAAGAAATACCGTACACCCCCTCACAAAAATGAGCACAATGCAATTTTAATACTATTTACTGCAAAAATTAAGAACAGTTTTTTAAGCAAAAAAACCCTTACCATACTCACCATCTCTTCAATTTGGCTGGAACAAGCTGAAGTTCATACTTCTGATGTCAAGTTGAAAACAATTCTCAAGAACACCTCGCTTGGGCATGACCATTTTTAATTGCTAATGCTTGCATATTTCCTTGACAGCTACATTTGATAATAGTAGTATCCTGTACTAGTATTTAATGGTATCTTATTGGCTATATAATCTCACATCACTTTAACAATAAAACCACAGTAGCATTACCCAGCTCATTACTAACAAGAAAGTACTTAAAAAAAAAAAAAAAAATCTTTGTTATCAGCACAGTCTGGGTTTACCATGGCTGAGCATCAAAACAACCTGAAGAGACATTCTTACTAAATGCTCTCCCCATGCTTCAAACAACTTATTATTACTTCATTTACTTGCTTTAGTTAGCAAATTTGCATGCCCAGGCACTCATACTTCCTGTTGTATTAGCTAAAATATGAAAATTAACCATCTGGCTTGCTTAATTCTTGGAAGCTTCATTCTTTTCCATCCGCAGGACTATAAACACCATAAAGGTAACGCTGCTCCTTAAAGTTAACATGAGCCACAGTCTGGTGAAAACTTGGATTCCACCTGGAATAAGTTCTCACGACTGTACCTGATGCCACCCACGCTGGTAACTCTGTAATCCTGAACTTACTTGTTCCATGGACCTCCTCCCCTGTGAACCGAATGTTGAAAGCATATGTAGGGTCTCCACCACTGGCAAGTTTAACACAGAGCTGCGAGGATGGCACACAGGCTAGCTGTCTTGCTGCCTGACAGAAATAGGAATTTTCTGAAGAACGGATCTCCCCTATTTAAAAACAAAACAAAAAAAAAATCTTCATACTCAGAGTATTTTGCATTAATAAGCATCTAAGCTTGGTTAAAACAGATCTGATTTTAATCCATTGCTGCAATGGATTAAAGTGAATTTTGAAAGAGGTGAGTGTTTCCCATACCTCCAACTATTTCCAAGGGATCCAGGGTGATTTCTGGGGCTGCGTGATCAGCAGTTCTTTGGACAGTGGCATTCAGCACTCTGTTCATTACAGTTACCTTTGTGTCATAAAAGATTAAGCCTAAATAAAGAAACACATATTTCAGTATAGTTAATCTATCCTTTTATGATCTTATTTTCTGAAATTCTCTAATGGACAACAGTAGAGTAATAATTTCGTCTTCATTAGGTATGCAAGATATGGCTAATCCAACTCTTCAAATTTTTTTTTTTTTAAAAGTATTTTTTACTAATGTTTACCGGAAGAAGCACATTGGGTTACAACACTGATGAACACAATTCTAATGTTATATAAATAGATCCTAGCAACTCCACCAGAATCTCTGTAAATCAGAAACATTTTGCCAAACAGCTTTCAGAAATCTGAGATGTTTTGACAGTAATGCTAGAGGCAAGAAAAAATGATAAAAAATAGGGCTGTCACATTGCACCACAAATACGGGCTCTATAAAGACAAGTCTCTGAACATTCCTCACTTCCCCATACCAGGTTTACAAGTTTTTTTTCTAGCTGGGCCAATACAAAAGCCTACTTACACACACTGACACCTTTGGTGAATTCTGTATCTTCTACTTCAGAAGAAAACAAATTTGGGAAATGTAATGACCTAAATCTTGGTTTTGTTTGTTGTCTAACGAAGGCTTGCAAAAACCGTTTTAAATGCTAATGCACGATAAGTATTTTCTTGATCTCTCTAATTATACAACTTCAATTACAACAAAGATGCCAACATGTCCCGGGACTTTCACCTGATCTGCTGCTTGTTGACTAACAAATAATTTTAATTTATGGATATCCCCAAGAAGATAAAGGTACATTTGAAGGCCACCCACAGACAGAAGAGATGGGCCAACTCCCCCTACGGTCAAGAAAGGTGCACAGTGTCTATTAACTACTTGCAAAAATAATCCCCCTCGCCTTTAAAAAACAAACCAAGAAAAAGAAAACACTCCCACGCTGAGAAGTGCCCTTGGGTTAATGCCATTTTTTGGCTGTTACCTCAGACAGACCGTGTGCCAGCTTATCAGGCTGAGAATGAAGCCAATAAGCCTTTGTTAGCGTGCTGAAACCACTCACTATCTCGCTTTCCCTCTTCCCTCCATGTTCTCCTTTCTGTCATATGTATACACGCATTAAAATCTGCTGCAAAATATACTAAGAAATTCCATGTGGTGCACAGTGCACCCCTTCAGGCAACAACCACGTTCCCTGAGAAACTGACCTTTAGCCTCTTGCAGTAACGCAGCAATACTATTAGCGTACATCTCAGTTTGCCGAAGCTCCACCAGTGGCAAGAAGAACGTCTCCAACGTTGTATTGAGAGACTGAAGCAGTGCAAACCGTAAGCGTAGACTTTCCACGGGAACATCTGAGGCAGGAAACATCCAGTCAGAGAGATAAAGAGATTCCCTACCTACTGCAAAGTCCATCTTCCCAGCAGATTCAGTCCAGGAGCCACACAAGCTTCCTTCTAGAGCAGCCCCTCCTGATCCCTGCACATCAACACAAGGGCTGAAGATGCAAGAACAGCCGTGATCCGTGATGTTCCTTCCTGGATCTCGAGTCTCTGGGTGTCTGAGTCTACTATCTTTCATCATCACTTGCATTATGTGGAGACCCTCTTAAAGGAACTTAGTGCTTGGAACAGGATTTAGGTGACTAAAATCTGCATAGATCCAGAATTGAAATCCAACCTTCCTTCCCCCTGCAAGCTAAACTCACCAGATATCTTCCTGCTCCAGCCTGATCTAGGAGGTATGCTCAGAGAGCAGAGAACACCTGTAGTGCATTTCTAACAATGCTGCCGAAGGCACCACGGTGCCCAAGCACACGCAAGGAGAGAGAAGACCTAGAGTCAGTGTTTCCCTTGGCCCACAGAGGCTCCAATCTGCAACCTCCAAAGGAATGTCCCAACTACCTGGGCGACAGCCAGGTCGTTCAGGAGCACTACCCAGCTCTTCCATTGAAGAGATCCTCTATGCAAACAATTTATACATACTCAACAGACAGGAAATTCTGGGATCTGCTGCATCAGCTGGATCCAAATAAACTTCATGGGGATGGAGTCGTGCTGGTGTAATTGCAAGGTGACGACAAAGCCTGTTAATATACTGGACAAGGGCTACGTCCATTTCCAGTGTCCATTTCCGGGACGCTTTTTGAGCATGTCTTGCATCAATGCAGGCACACCTGAAATGTAAAAGGCATAAAACTTGTTGAAACCTAAGTGCAACACTGCTTACTAAGAGCATGTTGAGCACAACACCAGGTAGCTTGTTCTACTTCTCTCCCCTTTTCTTAAGCAGAGCTGTTTCGTTACAAAATTTCCAGTTTGAGAATAAGAACTGATTTATCACCTACCTTGCCCCGCTGTTACTAAATAATAAGAAAAAAAGGAACTGCCTATTAAGCTTACTTACTGCACTATCTTCTTTACGCTCTGAAGTGGATATAAGCGAAGGAGATGTGGCAATTAGCTTGTAGCTTGACACAAGGAGATAAGGAGGATTCATTTAAGGGACTTTCTTCCTGTACAATATTAGCAAGGAAGTAACTGTTCCCTCTTCTACATTACTACTGACCCAGTAACAACCCTGCCAGCTTAAACAATTACCCAGTGCACAGAATAGAAAGCTGTTGTGGAAGGAAACCAGAGACAGCCAGATGGATCTACAATTCTCATCAGGCCAATTTATTACACAGTTTGGAAGCTATAAAGGACAGTATGGCATATGATTTTGTTAGCTATGTAGTGTGCAAGAAAGTCAGGAACCTGCATTTTGACAGCATAGTGACTCTTTTAAAGCATGTTTTAAGAAAGTAACCAACAATTTTCTCTACAGGCCTTGCAGCCATGGATAGAAGTTTGTGTGTTACTAACACACAGGTTAAAGCTACTTGGAGTAGGAACACTTGGGATCATATTTTTTTTAAGGTAAGCACAATTAATCTTTACAAAAAGATTCGCAAAATTTACCTTTCAAAATGTAGATCATATCCACAGGACAGAATAGCTCTCCACACACTACGGATATCCTGTTTAGATCGGTCAACCACAAATCTGTGAAATCCATCCAGTGTCAAATACTTCTCCTCAGGAACTGACAGCAAAGATACGACCACCAAATAGTTAATGACTAACTATAAAGTCTACACACCACACAGGAAAACGGTCAGTGTATGAGGTGGCTACCTGCCAGCTTTCTCCTGGTTCTACCCATCCCACCATGGCTCGTTTCTCGAGTAGTTCTAAACATCATGCTATTCAGGTCCAATCTGGCCTTCAGTAAATGGCACTCATTCTTTCCTCTCAAGGACACAAATCCCCCAGCTGCCCTCTGCAATAGCTCCACCAGTGTATCTAACCAGGTATCAAGGATCCATACTTGGCTAAATGCTGAAATTCCCCTCTTCTGAACTACCCTGGCATTTCCTACAGTGAAGAACAGAGCCCAAGCTCATGTCTATTCACTCTTCCACCTGACTAGAGAAAGAAATATCAAGCAAGATCCTGGAACTAACCCCTGTCATGGCATGGCTGTGCTCTCCCCTCCATGGATAGACTGGTTATGAGGCATCTGAAGCTTCTCTTTCATCCAACTTTCCTCTTATAACTTAATAATTTTCCTGTGTAGGTTGAGAAACACAATTTAAAACTGCCTAGTTCAACCCCATGACATCTTAATCCCCAACTGCACAAAAAAAGCCTTGAAACTATACCTCTTAGGAAGTCAGTTCTCTACCCAATGTATTCACATGGCCTACGCACACTGTTGCACGAATTGCATTAGCATGGTTTGCTCTCACTTACATTGATGAGTCCGGATTTACAGACATACAAATAAAAGCAGCATTTTAAAAACACTATTTAAAAAAATTAAGTTAGCTTCATTAAAAACAAAGACAAACCAAACCTATCATGACATCATATAAGCATGCCTATAGAAAAAACGTATTTCTTTTCTACAACGTAATACTATAGAAAAATTCTATACAGCTACTACCTTCCTGTTTCTTTGTGGGAGACTTTTCAGGGTCCTTCTCTTCAGGTTTGCTCTTCTCAGGAGATTTTGGCTTTACAGTAGGTTTCTTCTCACTTAAGGCTGTTCGGCTACAGGACAAAGTGAATGTTAGGATGAAAGTTTTCTTTCGTCTGTTCAAGAAACCAAAGCATTCCTTGAAGGTCTTTTATAATCTCACAGTCACATTTCCCTCTTCCAACCCGTACATAGAAATACAGAGGGAGGGGGAATAAAAATCTGGATTGTTAATGAGAAATCAAATATTTCACAACTGTCAAAAGGCTGAAGGCACCAACCTGACACTATTGAGCATAGACTTTTCCTTTGTAGGTGGTTTAGTAACTGGGCGCTTGGTGCTCACAACTTTCACTGGATGCTGTTCTTTGCCCGCCTTATTGTACTTGCTCTTGTCAAATTTCGGCTTGGGCACGCCGTATTTCCTTAAAATCTGCCGACATAGAAAGTGAATAATTACCCAATGCTTTCAAATTACACAAAAAGATGCTGAAAATAATTTTCAAAGCACTACCTGAGTAAGCTGGTCCTCTAGCACCTTCTTTGGAGGGCGGACATTTGTGAAGAACACATGAAGAAGGTTTCCAGGAGTCTGAGAATTTATCTGTTCTTTACTAAGATAGATATCAGCAACCTTAATGGGTTTCGCTGGAGTTAGGCTCAGCATTTGCTCAGAATGGACGCAGCTTTTAAATATTTCTGTGAGGACTTCCCGAGCACCTGGGACCAATTTCTCACCTAATAAAAAAAAGTGCAATACAGTACAAAATACCACAACAACTGTTTAGAATTTGAAACATGAAAAAACATTCTGCATTCAGCTAAAATATTGTATCACATGCTGCTTACTCCGAGAGAGAAAATCACTTAGAAAAATTCTTCTAGCAGACCTGACCTTTATCCACTCTAATACCCCCATTTATGACAGAGAACTGAATGCCTTCTCCTGTTTTGGCCACATACTTTAATTACTGTTTGAGTGACTGTAGTGGTAATGAAAAAGTAGATTATTTATGATGCCAGTATAAAAATTATGTAGTGTACATACACACCGACACCTATCATTTGAACTAGTTGTCAACTGAACTTCCTCCAAGTATTATCCTCCCCTGCTCCTTGATTCAGGATTCTGGCCCATTCCAGGTATATTAGGGTCTGTACAGCTTTCACATTGCTAGAGAATATAAATTACTAGCTGTTCTACTTGAACAGTTTCTACTCTAAAATTATGCTGGGTCTAACAGTGGTAAATTATTACAGTGGCTATTTTCTCAAAAAAGTCACTAAACAACACAGTCAGTAGTTTTTTGGGTTGGTGGGGAGTTTTTCGTGGGGTTTTTTGTTTGTTTTTTTTTTGGGGGGGTGGTGTTGGGTGTTTTCTTTTTTTGGTAACTGTTTGATTAGCTGTGAGAACAGTTGAGCAATGTTCAGATTGCAAATAGCTGCTTGTCAACTGATGAGAGGGAGGAAACTTGCTTTGAAATTACTCCCTGGCTCCCCCTCATTGTCACCCATCAATTAGTGAGACATACTGAATTTACACCAACAAGGAGAATCTGACCCCTGTACGTCCCCAAAAAATGCACAATACAAGTGAGGTATTTGCCAATATGAAAACCACATACCTTTTATTGACTTATCATTGAAATAATCTTCTAGTGCTGGGCTCCCTTGTGTGTCAAATAAACTCTGATTTACAGTAGAAACAGTTAAAATCTCTTCAGTTGACATTTCCATCAGTTCATCTTCACCATCCAGACTTGACAAACCAATGAGATCACTACTATTAAATAGACTGGCTCGGATTTTCTCTATTTTAGCTCTTGACCTTATCTGTACAAATAATGAAATTAGTTAGCAGGAATTCTGGCAAAACAAATTCACTTCCATTTATATGAATTTGGGTCTTAAGCTTTCTCACTTCCCCATGTAGATAGATAATCACTATTGCATCTCTTCTAACATTCTTCTACATCAATAATTTGATACCAGAATTCAGGTTCAGCCTAGAAAACATCCTTTCTAAGAACATCTGGCCACTGAAATCACCATGCTGTGAGTTAATCAGGCACAGTTCTGAAACAGCTATTCCATTTCTTAGTCTGGAGACAGCCCTATCAGATAAGAAGTTGAAATTTTCAGATAGGTAACCTGTCATTATTTGCAACTCTGCTGTCCTTTCTTCAATTCTCCGATTAGAAAGAAATACCTAAATTAGCACAGGCTTTGAAGTCTCAGCTACACAAACTGGGAACAGGAACAGTAACTTCCTTTGATTCTGAGAATAACCACCATTATCAGAACAGCTACAGTCTTGGAGTAGGTTTCAATGTGAATACGCTGACAGCTTTCTGTACACACTTTATCGTTTATTTCAACCCTGGTGACTTCATGTCAATTAATAGCTTGAAAGTAGCAACTGTAGATTTTCTATCTGAATAAGCTGATTTTCTTGTAAAAGGGAAACTGATACAGTCCCAGACTATGGAAAAAAGTCTCTCTAAATTCACAAGCTAGCAGAAATGGCTGTGCTTTTGCAAGCTTCTGGTAAATCTGCTGCATGCAGTTAGTGTAACAACAGAGAGGAAGGGTTCCTGTGCGTAGCTGAAAACCTGGAGTGATCTGGCATCGATGACAACCACCTAGAACTTTTAGCTTTTAAAAATTAATTTGGAACCAGACATCAACAAAATTTAGCATCTCTTCTAAAGTAACTTTGTAGAGGAATCTGTAGATGGTTTAAAATATGTGAAAGTGTGGCCATTAAGCATTAAATAATTGCCTTGTGGGTCACCAAAGGGCCACCTATCTCTAATCTCCAGCAGTGGCCAGTAGCAAATCTTTGAAGAAAGTTACATGAAAGAGGAAATGAATACATCTTTTCCTTTACATATTCTCTCAGCCTCCAGAAATCAGTGGTTTAAAGATTTCCTCAGGTGAAGGCTGCATTGACTGCTGTGCTTAATAGCTACCAATTTGCACATCCTCCATGACCTTAATCCCTTATGAATTAATTTATACTCTTGGCTTCCGCAACATCTTGCAGCAATAAGCTCTACAACATTGAACACACAAGAGTACTTCCTTGTTTTAAAACTGCTACTTGATAACCCCACTACTAGGTCCCCTCTGTCCTTTGAGAGACAGTGACCACTTATAAGACTGTGAATGATACAGAGAAAGTCAATGGAGAATTAAGTTTTGTGTTCCTCAGCCATCCTGTCCAAGCTGAGAACTCCTAGACTCCTTAGTCTTGCGTGCACATTGACATACATTTATTCTGCACCTGAGCTACACCTTGCTAACAGTACCTTTCACTCTCCGTCATTCAAGTTGTGACCTCAGTCAAGCAGAAGGATCTTTACAGAAGAAACCATACAGCACACTTTCCTTAACAGTCAGATCATGGTGTTACATAGAAACCACAAAAAGTATGGTATTTCTCAAAGCCAGAGGTTAAAAAAAAAGTTACTAGAATCAGATCTCATTCTTTCAGAAAAAACTGACCCAAAAGGCACCCTCTCCTGATTGAAGGCTATTACCTCCACTACAGCAAAACCTTTGATTGGCCGTGACAGAAGCGGCTGGTTGTCCAGAGATGTAACTGTGTACATTGATCCAACATCAGACACAGACGCTGTTTCTACATTATCAAGTGGTTCCCCGAGGCTGCCAAGGCTGCCAAGGCTTCCAGTACTGCAGTGTGAAAGATCCAAACTCTCCTGGCTGGAAACAACATGCGGTTCTAGCAATCCTGGTGGGATGGCCAGTTCCAGTCCAGCTTGAAACTGGTCAACTGAGATATCACTAACGGTCCGAGATATACCCTGCGAGCTGCAGAGGGAAGCCTGGCTTGTAGACGCTGAAGCGCTAACGCTCATGGCAGGTGTGACACTGCTAGAGCTGCTGATATCCAAACTGTCTGCACTACTTGAAACAGTTGGTTTTTCCAGTTCGGTTCTGCATTCTCCTCCTTCTGCTTTGTCCTTGATTTTTTTGGGATCCTCTTCCTGCAAAGGGATGTAGATCTCATCCTTGAAGACTCCACCATGTGCATTACATGCCTTCCTGATTGCACTCCTGACAGTACTCTCCTCCAAGTGAGTTGGTATTCCAGAAATGACAAGCAAGCGGCTATGAGCTGTGGGACCTACTAGTGCTTGACACGCATCTGCTACAGCATCATTTGTCACACCCAATCCTTGTGGATCCTTTTTAGTTAGGTGTCTGAGAATTATAAGCAGAGTCAGTGCTCTATGAAACCATAACATATCCTCAGGCTTGCTTCCTCCTATACTGAGGATTGCAGCATCTGTTTCAGCTGCTCTGGATGAAGACCGTTTGCCTGAAGATGATGTCTTTTCTCGCTTCATTTTGACTTTTTTCCTCTTCGACAGCAAGCTTGGACTCTGTGGTGTCTGTCCTGGAGAAGATGAAGATGAGGAGGAAGAGTCACTAAGATTTGGGGCACTTGTTGAAGACATTACATTAGCTGTTACACTCATATTGATAGGTAAGGTTACTTCTGCTACAGCCAGGCAGACTTCCATCAGAGCATGAAAGTACGTTGAAAATCGTCCTTGGTCAGCCACTCCAACACCAGAACCACCACACGCATTTCCAGACACCCAGTTTTGTGTTTCTTCGTCATACAACTTGTGAAGTTCTGACTGCAGGGCCATAAGCATAGCTAGACAGGGATTTAGGTGAAGGGCAATAGACGACGACAATCCTGCTGGATTTTTTTTCTGCTCCAGATTGTGAATTTTGCGAAGCAACTCAGCCAAGAGATGAAATATTAATTCCTTCACACACGCTGCCATGTCAGTTGTCCAGAGAAAGTTCCCTGTGTGTGGAAGGCAAGACATGGGAGTCAGCAGTATTTCACTGTTAGTAGCTTTATAACACGAGTTGCAACAGTAACAAAAAAAGTACAAGAAAAGGTCGTTTCAATGGCTATATGTTAGCAGTAAGAAAGACAGGAAGGCTACTCCCAGAAGTGCATCACAACAGAAAACTTCTAGAGTTTGAAGAAAATTTCAATATAATGGAAGAGCTCAGAAATACTCTGGGGCTGTAATTTTTCTTTTTTTCGCTACACTCTCCACCTGAGCCAGCACATTATTGGTGCACATTACTAAGTAAATACTGCATTCTCACCTAAAAATTCCACTACTTGCAAAAGAACTGAAGCAGGAATAGTATCCAGTTCGTCTTCTGATTTTCCATCCCCATCTTCCAATTTCCAAGTTAACAGCTGCTCTGTGAATGCCATTGCCAGGGGAAATTCAAGGGGGAGAGAATGCAAGACCAACACAGCTCCAGGAGGAGGAGATACTCCTAAGCAAAAAGGTCAAAGAAAATACTTATCACGACTCTAGGCATTTGTAAAGTAAAAGTGGTAACATATCTTTTAGGATTTTTTAAAGGCTAAATTTATGCTAAGTGAGAATTTCTTCTATTAAGTACCTTGTAATAAACAAATAGGAATGTTTATCTATAATGATAAGTTGATATCAATCCTTAATTACAAATATACAGATAATTTTTTTTACATGACATATGAAATAGAACTATTTTTAGCCTGTACATATCTAAATACATATAGGACTTTCACAAAACCATTTATTTGTAGTATGATGTGTCTGATCAGTACTGAGAAAAACATCAGAGATGCTGTAGTTGAGCAAAAGAACTTAAGGACCTCCAAAGGAAAGTTTTAAGAGCTTAGTGCACTCGGTCACCTTCGCTGCTCTAAATAAATCACGCTGTCTCTCCCTTAGGCTGGAAGACTAAAAAGAATATTAATGATTGCTCTTGCTTGAGAAGCTGGGATGACCTATGTATTACTATACTGCATATATATTACTCTGCGTATTAAAGGGCCTTACAATAACCTACAAAACCAAAAAGAAAAAAAAAAAATCTCCTCCATCTGAAACACAGCATCTCAAACAGCAATAGCACCAACTTGAACACTGCAGAAATATTCAAAAACACTGCTTTGTGAACTCCTGGAAGGCAAAAATAAGAAAAAAAAAGCAGATCCTGACAGATTTAACAGAACTAACAAAATCAGTGTCAGATGGCTTCCAACATTTATAAAACCATGCTCTCTTGGTTAAGAATAATTGCGTATTTCTGCTAGGACACATTTCTTAATACCTTGTACAAAAATATTGTCATAACCAATAGTAGGACTGGTGACAATATAGGAAGGTCTTATAGAGGCAATGGTGATGCTTGTCTCTTCTGAGAATACAGTTAAAAAGGTTTTGGGTTTTTTTTTTTTTTTTTTTTTTTTTTTTACCTAGTTTGATGTGGACCTTGTCTGTAGGGGTGATCACCGAAGGGTACTGATTGGTTGTTGGGGGAGGTGTTAGGCCTGTGTTGGTTGGAGAGGCGTCTCGAGGATAGCACACTGCTTCAATTAGGTTTAACTGACCATTCCTTTTAACTTTATGCCCGAGCCCATAGACAAGCACTCGAGCCCAAGGAGCTTTATACAGGGATGAACTAAGAAAAGAGCAAGAACAGTTCAGTTAGACTGTAACTAGCTACTAAAAATCCCAACCCAATCACAGAAAGATGAAACACACTGCGGTATTTATCCCACCACCCAGGAAATGAGTCTCTGAGAAGAGAAAAATCTAAACAAATGAGCAACTACATACTCAGGGTTCACAGAGGCTCATCTTTGCCACTCTTGGTCCCTCACTTACTCTTTGCGGAATCCAGACTGACTTTCCTTACAGGACACAATTACAAATGCAGCCCCAGGAAAATTAACATCCATATTGACTTTGGATTCTGAAATCGGGAATTCTTCTTTTTTTAGGAAACTGTTCTGGTGCCGTCTGTAACATAACATTTCATAATGAAAGCTCCCAAGTAGCAGCAGCAGCAAACCACCTCCCTCTTCTTTTTTCAGATAAAATCTAGCATTGTAAATAATGACATAGTGTGAGGCCACTTCATTTTAATATGATCCAGAGTATCGCGTGTGTTTTCAGCGTGCCCACTATGATCAGAATAGGAATACAATCCATCCAGAGAAACAATTCGGTGTGAGGGACAGTATTATGGAAGTTAGAATCACACATAAAGCAAGGACTCCTTAGAAAGGGAAACACCACTGCTCATAAATCATTACTAAGTATTTTACCTGCAAAAAGGAGCAGATCTGTTTAGTGAGGTCTAACAGACTCTCCTCTCCTTGATGCAGTGTCCGAGTAATGGCAACAGTAAGCCATTCTCTGATGGCTTGTGAATTGCCCTGGTAGAAGAGGTCTGTGGCAGCACAGTTCTGGGAATGGATGCAGTGTTGCAGGGACTGGGCCAAAAGAATAGAACTTGAACTGATTGTTCCATCTGTAATAACAAGTAAGATATGACAAATTTGGAGATCACTTCAACATGTTTATGTGGCCTATGAAACAGACAGTGGAAAGGGCAGTTTTAAAACACTTGGAAGATTACAAGCCTCTATTTTCACTCCTGTGCAAGTGCAAAACTCCTCCCAAAGGTCAGCAGTAGAAAGGATCCACCCAAGACTAGACTTGCACCCCTTACATTGTTGGTTGCAGATGGAATGGCCCTCTAAATGCCAGCTGTGTTCTTCACCTGCCTCGAGCCAACCCTTAGGGAGGTCTGCCACACATACACTGAGCTGTGGGTTCACAGCTGCCCATTTTGTCCCATGTATGAAGGCACACATACTTCAATTTACTGCACAAGTAAAATGAGGACAAGTGAACAGAAACGCTCTCTTCCCCACTCATTCTAGATGAGGTGACAGTGGCTTTATCTGTTCTCAAGCTTTGCCTGTATATGAACAAGATAGCTTCCAGGCAGCCCCGAGTGGGTCGCAAGCCCCAACACCTCATAGCTGTCATTCTGGAGCTAATGGGAGAAGTCAAAGAAAAAAAAAAGTGCAATGCACAAAGGAGCGGGCAATTCACCAAAATGCCAGTTTGGAAACTGTATGTATTAGCAGGAATTGAATTAGACATATTTTAAAGAGGAAAAACTAAATAAAAGCTTGTAAAATTATTCTCAAAGCCATGCAAAGTAGTGCTGTACTCTGCAAGAGGATCTTTTACAATGCGGCATCTGTTAGAGGTAGCCAAGTTTCAAAGTAATTGGAGGAGGGAACAGGACTCTTTCCAATGGTAAATAATTACTTTCAATTATTAATAGCCTATATTTAGCACTTCCTACTTCCTCCTTATGCTCCAGCCACGTTACACACATTTCTTTGCATGCAGAATAGCTTTGTCACGATAATTGTCTGTTAACACTCACTTGAATTAGCCAAAGATTCTTTTCCATGATTCAGCACATACATTCTCTAACAGATCTGTGATTCCAGTAGGAAAAGGACAACCACTTTGTGAAATGAAGAAGAGTTGAATTTTGAAAACTGTGAGACCCAACTGGCATTTAGTTTTACTACCCTGGATTCGAACTAAAAAACATTCTCAATCCTTACAAGCATCCCGTATGGATAGCCCCCCCACCTCCCAATAAACAGAAGACCACCGATGACAAAAGGACAGAAGCACACTGAATGGAATCTGAGGAGGGACTCTGAACTCTCTTGAACCCTTTTAATTAGATCATTAGCAAGAATTTCAGTTTAGTACCCTATCACTAAGGTCAGTAGTCCATGGAGACATTTTTTCAAACACCATCATTATTAACTAATTAATGAATAACTGCCGAATTATTTAGATTTTTTTTGTCCCCAGAAAACTATTGTACCAAAAGAGAGCTGTGATAAAAATTAGTGTTTACCAGGAAGAGGTGGTGCAAGAAGTTGGTTGGATAGCAACTGCAGGTGCTCCAGAGTGATATCACGGATAGCAGGAATATGAAAGAGCCGAGTAAACATATGTGGAGATTTGGGGGCAAAAATATTGAGGAGAGCCATGCGGCAGTATAGCTTGGCCAGAGAAGCTTCACTTCGCAAAAGCTCTCTAGAAAACACAAACATCAAAACATAAAATTGCTTCACCACATTTAAAATAAGCCATATCCAGCAACCTGCCCCTGAATCCAAACATATATACCTAATTATTTAAAAGGTTCGAGTAAACCCAAATCTTTCTTATTCACTTAAGATAGCACTCAGCCCATCTAATTCTGGTACCAAATTAAGGCACCCGAATTAGAAGCCACCTCTCCACAAAGTCAGTCAAGAGTTCTTGAGCTTTTAGATAGCAACTGACTGATGGTACAAGGAACCTAAGCTTCAAGGAAGGCACCTGTTAGACCAGCATGTATAAAAACACTTTCACATGACTAAGTAAAATCCTTCCAACAAGACAATTATAACCAATTTCCTTTATTACAAAAAAAATCAAAACCCCACTACCTATTAAAACATGAATCTTTGTCAGCTTGAATCCAACAACTACAATAAGATTCAGAAGTTTACTACTGCTCAAAATAAGTAGATAACTGCAGTAGATAACTGTACTATAGGAAATGCTATAGATAAAGTCAGATAATACAAATGTCTTCTAACTACATTACTTTCTTTTACCTGTGAATTTGGATATTGGTATTATCCAGGGTAACCAATCCATTTGTTGCAGTCCTCCTATAACCAGCAGGTGGCCTTTCTAACATGTCAATAGGATACCAGTATCTTACCAGAACTCCTTCACTTCTGAGATATGTCTCTACTTGTACCAATTCATTTACCTGGAACATCAAAACCAACACTGTCAATAAACACAGTAATGATATTTTTTCTTCTTCAAAAAGGGCACCAAATCAGCATTCTAAGCAGTTTAGTACACTTAATCATATTTGCTCACAGATGTGTGATGCTGATACATTAAAAGCCCTCCCAATGTATCTTTACTCACTGAATCAACATCCAGAACAACACCATGAAGACCGAATGTCTTGAGCATCCCACGAATAGCAAACTTGGGTAAAGCTGTTCCAACAGCACTACTGGTAACGTTGTTACTGTCAGGAGAGCGAGTCACCACTGTGAGACCTAGTCAGAAAGGAACAACACAATTTTTAAGGTACAGCATTTTCCTCAGATTGACAATTTATGCAGTAGATCCCAAGTACCAGAGCCCCTTAGCTTTCATTTTTCCCTCAAGATACTTTTTGCTGACCTTACCTTTTCGTACTTTATCAATTGTAAATTTGTTTGCTTCATCTTTGATATCCTCGATAGTAGGAAGGTAGAGGTCTCTTGGGATGCCACCATTTTCCTCATAAAGGAATTCTACAGTTTGTCGTGCTATATCAACCATTCCTGGTAGACAAAAGGGAGTACTAGTTATTTTCCCCAGCCACTTGAATTAAGTTCTTATTCACATTAACATCATAAACAGATGAGCTATCTCATTACTTAAATATTCTTTCAGTCAGGCTGATACATAGGGAGTAGAGCTTTCCTGAGAGACACTTGTATGCTTCTCACTAGGGCTCAGAATTCTTACTTTGCTCTTACTGTGACTTTCCCACACACGGGTCGTCTTGCCAGAACTGTATTCATTTATAAAACCCCCCTTATTAAAGTGTTCCTCAAAAGTTTTGTCTTGATATAGTCATAGACAGAAAATGCACGTAGGTAATTTCTTCCCAAACTATTATTCCAAAGTATTTTTGTATCCCCATCACAACAGCACAACAAATTCTGCCACTATTTCTAAAGCCATTTTCCCTATTTAAATAGTCCAACTTAAGTAAAAGTGTTAAAGAAAAATCATGACCCCTAACAAATTCTAAGCACTTGACAAAAACAGCAAGTGATTTTTTTTTTAATTTAAATTTTCCAGCCCTGAATACAGTAAAACATAAAAGAAACACAGGTGTTATCTTCACACTTATTGCACATGATATAAAACAACGTGCATGGAAATAAACATAGCCATACCTAACTGTAAAGCTCCTTTAATCTGATCCAACCCAGACTTCCTCTCAGCCTCATTACGGAATCTGCTTCTACTTGTCGGGAAAACTTTAGTTTCCCAGGCTTTAACCAATAGGGCATAGTGATCCTCCTACAAAGACAAAAGTTATTTAGAACACCAAGAAGAAAGAAAAGTTAACAGCAGCTATATTTTCCTTAAGGAAGCAGGGAAAACCCTTGCGTGGCAAAACTTAAAGATTTGAATGACAAGATCTGTATTTAGACTACAAGTTACAGCAGGCAGAGCTTGCCATGTTCCTCACCCGGGGAATGTCATCATCGTCGTCATCATCACTTTCATCATCTGCAATAGGAGGGGGATGAGGATCGGGGCCTGATGTGATAAAGTTCTCATAGCTTAGTTCCATTTTATAGTGGCAAGATGTGTCACTGTCATATTCTGCAAAACACATATGGAAATAATGCACCAGAAGGCATGCAAAAATATTCCATGAAGTTTTTGAGATATATTGCATTCCGTGCTCTCCAATCAGTCTGTGGAAATGTAATGCATTTTGACATAGCATAACCAATTGGCTGATTCAATCTACTGTAACATCTTATTGTATTCAAAGCCCTAATAAGATAATTTCTTTGTAGTTGCATTAATTGAGAATAATTTTGGTCTTCCTCCACACGTAAGATTTTTTTTAATTGCCTTATCTAAAATCAAATAATCACGTATTTGACAATGCCTGTTGTACTGCTTTACCTAAATAGGCAGTACCTAAGGACTGCAGCCAGGATGTGCTTAAATCCTATTTAACTGATAGTAATTTCTTCTGAAAGAGATTTTAAAAGAATGTTAATCATCACTTTACGTTGTTGAGCCGTAGCAACAGCAGCAATTCTACACGGAGGTCCATGGGTCCCAGGATCAGAAGCTATGCTGGTGCCAGCATCGTTATCACTATCAGAAGCCATGGCAAAAGGCAATGCTTCAAAGTTGGCGCTTATTTCTTCAGCTAGGTCAATACACAGATCAGCAGCATTCCTGTGAGCCTGTCCTTCAGCATAGGCAAATTGGCGAGATCCAAAGTTAGCACGGACTTTTGTGTTCTGAAAGAAGATGCACATAAAAGCGTTAAGATGGAGTTGTGGATTGATTTGATTCTTCTCTTTGTTCTTTTTAAAAAACTCAGCCAAAGGGATAAGCTTTTCACATCTCCATGCCATATGGTTTTCCCAGCATCGCTAGCTATAAAACTGGATGCAGCAGGGAAAGTATTAAGCTTCTAAACACAAACTTTGAACTTGCCTTTTTTCTAGCTTCAAGATACAGCATACTTAGCTAGTATACTTTGAAGCAAGATCACTGCTGGGAAGGAATACTAATAAAAGGGCTACTACCACAGAATAACGCCATCTCATCAAGCCAGTGCACATTAGTGTCCTAATGGGCAGAAAAAGTTCAAAATAATGACAAAACATGTACGCATCTGGGAAGGGTAACGGAATACCTCAACCTAACTCAATAAAGGTAAAAACTATCACTCTACTTTTTTACAGATAGGTAAGCAGGCTCAATACTTTCTATATAATATTTTTAATATTTCTGAAACAATATATATCAAGCAACTATTTCTGTTAAAAACTTGCCTTTTTCTGAATGTGGACAACTGGCCACATTCCACCAGAGACATCTTCTAGATATGGCCCAAGTCGCTGGCCACAATACGTAAAATAAACTCTGCCTTTAGCTGGCTGCCCTGGAGGGGGTGGAGTTCCTTCTGTTCTTTCCCATCCAATTCCTGCTACATCACCTGCAGAAAAATGTAATCATCGAAAGAAGAACATGGATTTAATCTGTTTTCTCATCCACTGTTTCCCTTACATTTAGAGGATCTTCTGATTTACCAGAGAAGCAAGTTAGCTGTACTCTTACATACCAGGAGAAAGAGTCACATCCAATCTAACACTCTTCCACTGTAGCAAGCTGGAGCCATTGTAATGCACTGCTCGCCCATTGCTGAGAAGTAACACAAGAAGAAAATTAAAAAGAGCACTGAAGCAAGTAAGGATTACAACTTGCTACCAGCTGAAGTCTAGGTACTGTGATACTGACAAAAGGCAACTCAACTCTCCTTATTTTTATAAGGAGATATTCTAATTCATCATTTTAACATTTCAGTTAAAATGTATGTATTACCTACTACAATGTGCTCACAATACACCCCCCTAAGGAACTTACAAATGTTCTGAGCAAGACCATGATTTTTGATTTACATCTCCAACGTACTTGTGAAAAAGACAGGTGCCCACTGGGTTTGTCCAAGCACCATCCCGTTTTTCGGCTTCTGTAGCAAATCCGAATGAAACTATTGGTCCAGTGTCATCATCTGTATCTCCATAGGAAACTATTTCAATTTCCCAGTAGAATGATGGTGCCTAGAAATAAAAATAATAATTTTTTAAAAATTATTTACAAAACATAGGTAAAATAGAAAATATTCCTCCTTTTTCTTTTCATGCACTGTTGAATATAAATGACACAACCTGTTGCACAGTTGTGACTTCTTACCTGTACTGGAACTGGTGAAGTGGCATAGATGAATGTGCCCCGAGGAAGTCCCCCACCTGCGCTAGGATCAGCCAAAAAGGTCACAGCTGTCAGATGCGATGAAAACATGCATGCTCGCACAGGGGGAAACACTCTTGATGGGCTCCAAGTGATTTCTTTGGGCTACAAACGGGAACAAAGCATTTTATTCTACCAACTACAGTTGAAGTCATCTACTGAAATCCAATGACACATTCTTTCATGAAGTGCACATTTAATACAACACATGCAACTACCACAACCGCAATCACAACAAATCACATTCCATTACAGAAATTCACATTAAATGAAATGTTTAAATAAGAATCCAACCAGTTTAGCTCAAACACCACAGGCAGACCCTTCTGCACTCAGCAGTTGGCTTCATTTGCGAGGGACAGAAGACTCAGCACTGTTTCTGTGCTTACCTGTCTTCTGTCTGCTTGGAGTGGAGGAGGGGGAGGTCGAGCACAGTCACGATACAACATTCGTAACCTTTCACACTGCATTTCTACAACAAGGAGCCTCTCCCCTGTAACAAAAACCAAACCAAGTCATGAAGGTCCAAGCAAATCTAGTTACTTGAGTCCAACAATGCAATCTTAATACCGGTAAATAGAAACAAATATGACATTTGCATTTTAAGAGATCTGATCGAATAGTCTCGCTTACCTAATCAACAAAATTAAGGACAAAATCTAATGTATACAAGCAATTGTTTTCTTCACATTTAATTTATATTTGGTTAGCAAAGACACTGTTATGTTAATTAAGTTATAAAGTTAATTTTAGTGAGCAGGTTTATGACCCAGCAAAAGCAGGAACTCAAAAGAATTTGTGCCTACTGTCAAAAAAAAGTACGCTCCCTTTTACACTGGAGATCATACTGAAATCCACTGGGTTCCTACCCTAACATCCTTCGCTTCAGCCACTTTTCCTCCAATGAAAGGCTCTGATATGTTCCTAAAACTTGCCCTTGAACTAAGACTTCTGCTGGGCCCACTGCTTATCCTTAAACAAGAGGGAAGGAAATCAAGAGCTCAATGACAACGAATACAAGAAAACATTGTAAAGAAACAGCAAAAAGGTCATAAAAAGAAAACATATAAATGATAATGTCAAGGAATACAGAGTAGGTTACACAGGAAGCAAGAAAAGCGGAGAGGGTTCAGAAGCATAGTAGTAGAGAGCTAGTTCCAGGACTTACATCTTCTGTGACGCATAGGGTAATCACATTTGGTCTAAACTTTATGCCTAACATTTAAAATGATTTAGTCTGATTATTAGCTACTCTTATGTTAACAGCTCTGCAGTTATGACAAGACATGCTGTACTGTGCTAGCTATCAAACTTTAAGTAGCTGGAGGACAAAACACTGAAATGGTTTTAAAAGCTGTTATGTCTCTGAACTGAATACGACAATGAAGCTGCAAGAACACGTTGAATACTTACCAGGGCTGCACTCCTGTGCTACCAAATTAAGAACTTCTACAGCAGCTGGACACTGTTGAATGAATTCTTCACAGAATGAGCTGTCTTCTAACAGCTGAGCCATCACCAGGCATGCTCTTAATGGAAAAATAATACGTTTAAAGCATTACAAAAGTGTACGCTGAATTCAAAGTTGTCTTTACATGTACTGAATTCAAGACTATTTTAAAAGACAGCATGCCGACTGATCTATTTCTTTGTCTGGTTGCTTAGCTATCCATTGGAACTTCCACAATGACAGTTTTCCCCTGCTTCGTAACATTTACTTATACGAAGCATTTGCTCAATGTATTGTCAGTGTTACAGGGGGCACTTTATTTTTGGTGCTCGTTTTAACAACATCCAGACACTAAAT
This sequence comes from Fulmarus glacialis, assembly GCF_000690835.1. Taxonomy (NCBI): domain Eukaryota; kingdom Metazoa; phylum Chordata; class Aves; order Procellariiformes; family Procellariidae; genus Fulmarus; species Fulmarus glacialis. The sequence goes on along the minus strand of NW_009198366.1, from coordinate 34,132 downwards.
GGACTTAAGGAAGCAAACAAGAATTTTTGCATTGTCCCCCATTGTCCATTGTTGTCATATGTCAATACCCACAGAGGAAGAAAACAAGAACCCATGCAGTTTTCTTGAACATTTGTATGGCATCAAAACAGACTGGGGTGCTGCACAAAAACCGACGACTCACCTGGTTCTTATTTCAGCAAGAAGCCGGACCACTGCCATTACTGGAGTTGAGCCATCTCCTGTTGCAGGAAGTGAGGTGTGAATAGATAGACTTCCCTCCTGAGGAAGCAACATGGACTGGACTGCCTGTACTACCTTCTCAGTAATGGACAGTTTATGAAGAGGCAATGCCTGATGGTGGGGGGGCACGGTAAAAAGTTAAATTCAAGTAGTTAGTTTCTAAGAAATGAGGGCGTTTTATTACCTGGAGTTAATTCTCATTTTGTACTATCACAAAACCAGCACCAAACACCAGTCAAAAAAAGAAAAAACAGAAACAAAACCAAAAAAACCAACACAGTATGCAATGGAACTTCTTTAAGCACCAAAAGATGAATATCCATGTTACTTGAATGAGAATTTAAATATAGATATTGTTAAGATATGTTTAGGTTAAGATATGTTTAAAATAATGAGACAAACTTTACAAATAATATTTAATCAAAGATGAAGCAGACTTTTTACATGCTGTAGATTAATTGCCAGTATGCTGTACCAAAAAAAAAAAATTGATATTATACTTAATATTGGATTCTTAAAAATACCGTACCTCAGATCTTGGAACACAGAGCCTAGATAATGGAATAGTTAATGTGTCTGATGCTTGTGAGGTCTTTCTACTGTCTATACTGGTAGGTGGAAATTTGACCGTTGCTATACCTTCTTGTTCATTAATAGATGCCACAACTCCAATGCTTCCTGCTATTCCTTTACCTAAAACCTACAACCAAAGAAGGTCTGCATAAGATTTAAGACTTTACAAACGAGAAACACTAAGCATTTAAATTTAATATCACAGACCAACTCAACACACAATTAGAGCTGGGTATTTTAGGAAACAGGAATAACACACAATAGCGGTCTCCACAAGTGTTATTGAAACTGCTTCACAATCACAGGCGATCTGCACACTGCTTCACAAGTATGCCAATGCAGGCAAAACATCGTCAAAAGCACCGATTCTCATTTAGGATATAAAATGTGAACAGCGCTGAATTACCTGAACTTCAGAACCTATTTTAATCGTCTCCTTAAAGCCACCCAGAGCACAAAGAGCAGCTACTGCCTGCCGAGCAATTCTTTGAAGTTTAGCAAGTTTCCTTCCACTGCTACTCCCATTCTCCAAAATACTCTCTGCATATTTCCCAAGTTGTGGAATGTACATCAGAGCCCGAGACAGAACCTGAAGACAGAAGCGAAAATACCAGAGAATAACTTCAAAGCACAATTCAAACAAAAACCAATGCCCCAAGCCTCCAGCCCACACACAGTCTCAGAATTATTATTTTTGTTCTTAAAGAGAATTATGTAACAGAATATTCTAAGTTCTCTCAAGTGTGAACACCATCAAAGCCGGCTCCATTCCCTAATAACTTTTAGAATCACAGAGTTATAGATATAATCTTAGCAAAAGTCTTTGCTCAAGGATTTAGCCTAAGCAACAGATTAGGTGCTACAGGATTCAGAGGAACGTAAAAGGAATGGGCTACACTTTCCAGCCAACACTTTAGACCCTCATGGCATGGCAAAGAGGACTGAATAGCAAAGGTAGAATAACTACCCGGCAAACGCAAGGTAACTCCCTAAACAAACAGCATTATTAATTACTGAAAAGAATGACAGGTCAATTACTGAATGATAACACGTTCTCTAATGCTGGATAGTTTTTGATTATTTATTCCACCCTAGGACATTAGATAGATACCATCTACTAGAAAGGGCTGCTTCTGTGCAGTTACACATCCTGGTTTGAAGTGTTAGAAGTAGTAAATCGGAAAGGAGTAGCTTAGGAAATTGCTAATAATTAAGTTCTCTTGACTACTAATACATGCTTGGTGTAAAATTGGATACTTAATCTTCTGTTTGCTTACTTTTTCAGCAGTTGTTGTCCATATCTGAGCTGCATTTGATTCTGGTGCCATCAGCAAGCTATGTAGCAAAGCGATCACCTCTGCTGCCATGCTGTTTGCAACATGACCACTAATGAATGGCCTCACAGGATCTGTCCTATACAGAAGAAGAAAGCAATTTGCCCATTAATTTCAAAACAAGAGAAGGAAAAGAAGCTTCAGTTGTCAGCAACAATACACAGCACAAAAAAGGGAATTTTATGAATACTGAGATTATTTTGTAGAGCGCTACAAATACTGGTATACAGAAAAGCAGAATCTAGACTCTAACTATAGAATCAAAGTGACTTACCTGGCAAGCTCAGAATTCCTCTCTCTGCAAATAGATGTTTGCGCGGTCTTCTTTTTGTCCCCAGTGGACAGGCCACTAGTAGTTTCTGGATTGACAGTTTCTATGGGTGGCCCAACACTAACTATTAGACCAGACTGTGCCCACTTAGTTGCCTTTCGAAGAGCTGCAGCAGCTTCTTCTGTAATAACTTCACAGCAGCCACTCTGAAAATAAAATTGCCATATAAGATAAATACTAATGATAGCTCTATTTGGGCACACTATGTGATGCATTTACGTATGCAGAGGAAGAAGAGTTAAAAGTACTGAGAACACATCAAAACATCCTCCTGTGTATGTATTAGTCACAGTCGTAAGACAAATTCTTTCTGTTGCTTCTTCTCATCTACAAAGGGATCAGAGATCAATGGGGATTCATTGCCTTTAATATTCCATTCTTAGCTTAACAGTATAGTTTCTCTTCTCTGATCAAAAAGCCACACATGAGTATTTCTGGTGCAAATACTCAAGAACATGTCTGAAAATATACATGAAAATTTAATTTAAATAAGTGGTTTAAAATTCATACTATCAATGTGCATTAAACACTTCAGGAAAGAGAATATTAAAGGGGCTTAAACATGACCTACAATGGTTGGAGGAAGCATTAGCTGAAATTCTTTTTCATCATTTACCCCCGTATTTACATCAATAACTATATAATGCTAACATAATTTACCCCCGTATTTACATCAATAACTATATAATGCTAACATCATTTACGCCCGTATTCACATCAATAACTATATAATGCTAACATTAAAGTTATCTTTCTGAACAGTTCTGTAAATTAAACAACATTTAACAAAGGGGATTTAACATCAGTAACAAACAAGAATTCTGACTGGCTACCGATTTTTACCATGTTGAATAATTTTTTAGTTATTTCTTTTCTTACTTTTGTCATGTCTCGATCCATTTTCACCACTTTCTCCATATTGGCTCCAGTTCCTAGTCGGAATGGACGACCTTCTGAGCTACTATTAAAGTGAAAACAAAACACATTAGCTTTGTTTTCATTGGTGGAAAAAATAGCAGTCCAATTTAGTATATTATGTGTGGTTTTAAATTATTTGAAAGCAACCCTTGCAACTGAATTACTCAACAGCAATAGAAATACTTGATAGTTAAGGACGTACCCAGTTGCACTGTAATTTAGAAAAGGAATTTAATACTATTGAATGTAGTTATTTGCATAGCAATTTAACCCTGCGCCCCTCAAAAAGAAGCATCATGAAATTAGCTTTTACTGAACACAAATGCCTGAGGCTCCGAGTTGATCTTTCACCTAAGAACACCCAACAGCCGTACCTTTTAGAATCATTTTTAGGGCACGGGTTCAAAACCAACTTGGAGTGGGGGAAGATGAGACAAATAATACAAAAAGCAAGAGGTGATAATGTTGGCTGTTTGACATTCAGAGATCTCAAAATCCAGGTGGGTACTAAGAATACTAAAGAAGCTGTAATAGCAAATTATTATCCAGCACATGCATTATTAAAAGCAATGCTTTTAAAGCCATTTTGCTTTGATAGTTCTATTTGTTAGTCCTACATAGTCTGTAATACTATAACAAGATACATTCAATTTTTCTGATGGAGCATCATTTAAGTAGCTAATTTTTCACGTGATTGTTGCCAGACAGATTAAGATGGTTTTATGTTCCTTTGTTGGTGGCTTACATGGCTTGTAAGCAAGGCAAAACCAAAACGTCACACTTCACATCCCCCTCCTCCTTTTATACATCTGTATACTTTGCTCTGTTTCAGTTTTGCTGCTCCCATCATTGTTAAATAGTCTTCTACAAAACAAAAAAGTCCAGGAAGCACTGGGTTTTAGATTCTTTCTGCTGCTGCCTCATCACAAATTCAGTATAGTGGTATGCATTTTTATCCAGGTAACAGTATGCTAAGCATCAGCTCTGTGAACCATTTTTGCATTATCTTATTATTTTGCCAGTAAATACAACAAATTGGGAAGACATTTTTCTTTCCCATTTACTATTACATCTAGGATGCATTTTTCTACAGCTGTAGCACTAAAAAAAGAAGAGAAACGGAATTGGCAAATTGGTTGCTAATTCCAATCCAGTGATTGGAAGATTAAGATTACCTTAGTAATGGCTGAAGGACTTCATGCGATGACTGGTCTTCCCGTTTATGAATAAAAATAGAAAGTTTACCATCCACTGCTTCGCTTTCTTCTCCAGGATCTTTATCGCCTTTTATGGAATTTTTAGGGCTGGCTTTTGCCAAAGTAGTATCCGGCTCAGAGGCAGTTGGAGAAAGAACCGTCTGGCATCCTTGAAGTAGAAAGGAAAAAACCAAAACAAAGGAAAACACACAACCATGAGCTCCACAAACAAACTTTCTTGCCCTTGAAACTAACGCTAACACACCACACCCGAGATGCATCTAAAACATCACTGTGACACACACCTTAGTCTGAGAACAGTTAAATTAAGAGGCAGATGGAAAGTCACAGAAATATCCTATTTTTCAACACTGATACATTGTATACCTTTTCTTATTTGAACTTTTTGCCAATACAAAAGCTCCTTGCACAACCATGACTTGCTTGGCAATTTCTCAAATTAGCATGACACCAAAAAGATGCTGGTACCTGGTACTACATAATCCGCCAGCTTTGCCAACAGCAGAGAGGCAATCTTGGAGGCTGGGTCACTGGGATCATCCTGTTCACTGTTCAGAGAGGGTACAGAGTAACTCCAGGGAGGCAATTCCACATTTCCACAGTCCTCAACACTCATGAGAGGCAGTGCAGCACGACACAACTGGAGGATTATAAGGACCAACTTTGGAGAAGGACGCTGATCCAAAAGAAGTGACAGAAGCTTGGACACGCAGGCTGGCTGGCTCAGGATTGCTTTACCTATGTGACTCCTGAAAGGGAAAAACACAGGTAACTGCTGTTCGGAAAAAAAAAAAAAATTGATTGATGATGCTCTTGTAAATAATAAATCCATTTGTTTTCAAGATGTAATTTAAAAAAAATTTCAGCGTCTGACAAAACCTTATCTGCAACAATTCTTACATAACTCGATAGCACTGATAAAACACTAAGATTGAGTAAGTGTCAGTTTACAATCAAGTTTTAGAATGGTTTTGAAAGTTATCTTACCTTCACTACTGTAAAACCCCCACCACCACCCCCCAAAAAACCCCAAAAGAACCCCCACTTGTTTGCACACATTAAAAAAAAACAAAACTCCAGAGACAAAGGCCTAGTACCTTGACAGGTCGTTAAGAAGACTGAGAACATCTTGAAGCGCATCATTTCCTGCAGCTTGATTACCACAACACTCTGTAGCTCGTGCGAGGTGGTTGGTAAGAAGGCTGGAGACCTGGCGAGCCAGACCAGAGTGAACAGCTTCTGTTGAACCACCTTTAAAAGTAATGCAAGAATACACAATTGTAATTAACAAAAATGAATGTACACATCTACAAATTTCTTACCCATAAACTGAAAATAATAAAAAATATTTTTATTTTGCTATAGCAAAACATTTATATAAATGTCTTTAATTAAAAATAAAACCTGATACAACATCTGTGTTCCATTAGCCAATAGCCACGTGTCTATAAGTTTATGTAAGTTACGGGTGAATCCTAACACAGGAGAAATGCGTAAGTGATCACTCGGGGTCTCCTGGTTCTATGGTTATGTCTAGGCAGAACCAAATGGCAGACTTGAAATTATCTGCAACATAAACACTCCCATTAGGAGGAAAAGCTAGAATTAAAAAAAGCCAAGACAAAAATAAACTTATTTTTGTATCCACTTGTGTGTTCTAAAGAACCCAAACAGTACTGAAATCATGGTGAGCGAATGCCCTATTTTAAATACATTTACACCACTTCTCAGGCACTTGCACAATTCTGAAATGCACAGTAGAAATATAGTTGGCAGTGTTCCTACCTTCTTCTTTCTCCCATTCGACACACCGATTGGCTAGCACCTGAAAGGCAGCCCAAGCCATGGTGGCCACCTTCTGTTTCTTAGTCTGTTTTTCATTCGAACTGGATTCTGTCTGGCTGCTTAAACTGCAAAGCCGGTCCATAAGTTGTACCAGGCCACTACGTACCAAACACTTCTCTTCGCTCCTGTATGACAAGAGAAAGTCAGATTTTACTTAAGTAACTTTTCAGTCACTAACAACAGACACAGTAAAAATCAAGAACTTGCTGTTAACTCAGCAATTACTTCACGTCGCAGAAAGATGGTTCTGTCTCTCCCTTGTCCTCCCAACATGAAATTCTGTATTCTGAGAAAATTTAACATGATGTTCTCAGATACTCCTCATTATGAAGAAAGGGAGTATAGTTATACTACGTAATGCTTCTCCTTAAGGCAAAACCTAATAAGCACAGCTGTGGATGCCCTCCTTCCCTTTCTGAGAGAAATACTTTTCGTACCTTGTGTAAGGTATAGTGCATAAGAGGCCAATGCTATTTGCACAAGCAATAGGGTAGCGAGCACACAGCGAGACCACAGACGTCATAGTCTCTCCAAAAGCTTCCTGGACTTGTTCCACCATCCCGCCACACGTGAGCTCTTCAATTCTGTTGGTAGTTAGATATTTGAAATGGTAGGCTTTCTAGGTTAAATAAAATGAACAAACTTCCAAATATAGCTTTAAAAAACAAATCAGCACATATTAAGAATCACCTGAGGAAGATTTAGAAGCAAAAGTGCAAGTAACTTAATGTTTTAGTATGAAACATATGTAAACAAGATTGTATGGTAGTTTTACCTCAGATAAAATTGAAATTTGACTACAAACAAAATACTTACAAAATATTTACCAAAATTTAGATGACAGTACTAGTATCAGCCAAACGTACCACTAATACCTAATTAACATGAGTTTAGAATTAAGTCAGGAGAGTAAGTCATCCCAGTATGAAAGCAAATTTCATCTACTGCCAAATAAAACCTACAAAACACTAACCCCCAAATAAAAGCATTTCTTAAAAGTTTCTACCTTTTTACCCCACAAGGACCAATAAAAGTGGTTGTTGCAAGCTTTGTTCTGCAAACTTGAGCCCTCACAGCTAGTCACTTCTCATGGTTTTTCTTACTATCTTCTACAGAGACCGAAACATTTAATTATTTTCAGAGAAATAAACAAACCTTGGTCCTCCCTGAAGTACCATGGTCACTGGGCCTACAAGATGCGTCACACCACCAACCCGAACAGCTGCCGTCAACAACTCTCTCATATGCACCAGGGCTTGCTTCCTCGTATTCCCACGACGCCACCTTGTCTGAGCAGCTAGCAGAAAACTGCTGCTGGATACCTACGAGATTTTGTTTGTTTGTTTGTTTTTGTTAATGAGACACAAGCAAAACACCTCCCTTCTTTGTGAAAGTTTGAATTTGAAAATATAATATTTAGCACATTTAAAATTACATACCGCTTGGTCAGGATTTGTTCCAATGAAAGCAAACAGTTGCCCCAGTAAGACGCTGTACGTGGGTTTATCTCTGCTATCCTCAATAGTCAGTGACTGGAGAAGAGTGAAAGAGCTACTTCTGTGGCTGGTAACGTGGCGTCGCCTATGAGAATATAGGATAATTACACCTGGCAGCAGTAAATTGATCCAATAAAAAAAAGTGCTATACTTGCAAAGTTTATGATGATTTAAACAACACAGGCCACATTATTGTAAAGCAGCTGAGTAGAATAAACCCTTGTATACCTTTGACTCGATCTAGCAAACTCGATATCTTCATTACCAATCATTTCTAAGTCAGATGGTGCTGACATGCTGCGAAGGAAGACAGGCTGGCGGACTGCGTGAGATATCACTTTTGTTTCCGATGCTGATTTACAGGCTGCAATATTATACAATATGAAAGAATGTCACTGCTGGTGTAGGAGGTTATTTACAAACTGTTTTTAAAATCATTGTGGACATTCCAGTGAAAGCTGTAACACAGGATGGGGAAAACACATTCTAAGCAAGAACTTACAACTCAGTTCTGAGGACTCTCCTGTTTTCAGGTATTGCTTCAAGTTAGTTCTGTTTTGATTAGGTTAAGCATTTTTTCCCAAATAATTCAGGAGACTGAAGTTTAAATTACACATATTATTACTCAGACCTTAGTTTACCATCATTATGGCAATCAGAAAACAAAGACACAACTTCATATACTGTAAAAGAATTTATTTAATTTGAAAAAATAAAAAGGTTTAATTTTAATTTAAGTGAAAGAGGGAAAATAAGAGAAAAGGAATAAATTATATCTTAGAAAAAAAGAAAAAAAAAAGTACAATGCTGGTAATGAGATATATACCTGGAGTCTCTGCAGGGGTACCAGATATACTTCTTGTGATACCAGACTGTGCTGCAATAGTGACATGTAATAACAGCTCTGCTCTGTTCATCAAGCTCTTAACTAATGTTTTTGTTTTTGCTAGGGGATGAGAGGTCTTCTGTATCAGTGAATTCACCTCTTGAAAAAACTTCTCCCTAAGATTATGAAAGAAAAATAAAAGAAGCAAACTCAATTATGTTTTAATGCCTCCTGAAATAAAGTGTTACTGTGACAAAGGTTATTTTAAAGAAGACGCACAGCACCAATCTATTCTATGCCAACAAAGTAGAAAGCAGAAAAAAATAAAGAAATAAACAAGTGATTTGTTAGTAAGTACTAGTAGCCGTAAGTACTAATATTAATATATTTAGCACAAATGTTTCTAACAATTTAATCAGATATTGCTAGACAGACAGGAAAATTAAGTTTTAACGTATTTGCATCCCTGTTAGAACTTCATCTGAATGTTCCTGCTCCCAAAGACTGTTTTCTTTCCATAGGACTACCAGCCTTTAATGGAATTAGACATAAAATGTTTTTGAAACATTCAGTGCCAGCTTCTGTTTCACATCATTAAGTGTCACAGGGTACCATGAGATACAAACATTTATGTATGTATGCAACTTCAGCTCTGCGTAACTACTTTTCAAACTCACTGAAATTCCACAGCTGCTTAAAGTTGCCTATCTTTTAAGTACCTTGCCTAAAAAATGGTACACTCCACAGCCAGCTACTAACCTTAATGCCAGGACCACATTCTCAAGATCACTTCCATCAAAAGAAACTTCTTTCATTGAACACAGAAGTTCTAGTTCTTTCATCTTGCTCTAAACAAAGTGAAGGAAAAGGATGAACATATATTGAAAGAGCAGCATGAAGCATGAGCACACACAGCAGCCACAATGCTTACCTCATTGAAGTGATAATCATAAAAGAATGGGACATTGTTCTCCAGCTTCCCATGCATGGCGTCATCTACCTCATTCTGCCATTTCTGCTCCAGCTCCGCCACACTCTAATAAAGAGACAAAAATAACACTTACTGCAGTTGTTCATCTTAAGAAGTAGAAGAGATCTTAGAAGAAATCTGAGTACATTTTGTATTTCTGTTTCTAAAATGCTGTTAATACACCTTTATTCTCCAAAAAAAGCCTTCTGTTTTTTCATGTAATTTTATTTTTACCTGCAATTGTCTCTCCATGGCATTCAGCTTCTTAAAGGTCTCTCCCATAATTTTACAAAGTAAATCATATTCTTCAGCATGTTCTTCCTGATACTGGAAATTTATCAGGGACTGGAGTGCATCAACCAAATTCAAATGTTTAATCACACACGAAACTACCATCTCCTCCATTACTTCTGGCTGAATCACTTCCCTAGGGTTATAGGTAAAGCCAAACTGATTAAGCAAGAATGACGGACAAACTTTGATAATTCATATTTACAATTCACTAGATGCTGCATTCACAAACAAGTACTTACAGAATATTAAATGCATACCATCACACATGACAGGCATGCCGCATCCTCGCTGTTGCTTTTTCAGCTCACTTACTTTGGCACCAAAAATTTCAAACAATAGAAGTCAAGTTAGAAAAATAGAGCGAAGCAGTGACTACTTACTTTATACTAGGTCTAAATTGAGGCCGAGCACGTCCAGAAATTTCCCTGAGTTTTATCATGATTCCTGGAGGCAGCCTAATCCTAGGCAGATCAAAATAGTGTCCAACGGGAGGCACTAGAACATCAGAAGGATATGTAAACTCTCTATCTTCATCTATAGTAAGAGGCAATGGAGAAGGACTTGGTGTAAGGGCTGGAGATATTACACCATTAGCTTCCCCCTGCCACTGGCACCTGGAAAAATAAATAAAAACAGATGAAAAGGATTTTTTTTTTCCCCTAACTCTTCCCCCTCATTCAGAAAGACACATTAGTCAACAACACATTACAAAGACAGAGACTACATATTAACATACTAAGTGTGGCTTGTACCAAGCACAACCCAATCCTCCTCTACTTACTCTAAAGAAAACCTCTATTCTAGAGAATATTCCCTTAGTTTTAGGCAACGCAAAACTGCTGAACAAACTCTGCAGGAAAAATTATCAAAACATCAGCTTAAAACACGAGACTTGAGCACAACTACAAAAGTCACCTTCCCTCAGGAAAAAACCCACATGGGAACTCAGATCAAAATTTTTTTTTTTACCTTTGTAATAGTTTAGATCTTAAGAGCTCTTGACAGGTTTCTTCATCTTTGGTAATTTCTGGTCCATTGTATAATATTCGCAGCATAGAGCAAGCTAACACAGAAAGGCCAAGTGCCAGGTCAACTAAGAATGGCAAGCCTCCTGACACATCCTCTGAAGACTCCTGTAGTAGGAATAGTGATAAGTTACACTAATCAATCAACCATGAAGTCTTTCCCCAATATATTTCAAGACAGGAGATTTTATATTTTTATATATAATCTTATATATAAAAGATATAGATATATATCTATCAATCGTATATCTCTTACACAGAGGTATACCGAAAAAATGCTTAACAATTAAAAGCAATATATAAGAACAACTCAAGACAAGAAACAAAGGATTTAAACATCATATTTATTCCTGAACCAAGAAAGAAAAGAAAAGGCAAAGTTATTTTTGGTTCAGTCATTCTTTGGCCTACAGATCTGTCATCTCACAGGCCTAGTCCTAGCTTCCTGGTAGTGGGATTCAAGTTTCCTTTTCTTTGATCTCAGCATCCCTCCCCTCTCTTCTTTATAGGCTGGAATCATTATTCCCTCATTAAATCTCTGACTTCCATATTGTTACAAGATACCCATCTGTCCAAAGAAATCCTGATCTACAAGCAGCAAGAGGTATTAAAGTGACTTCATCCAAGTCCAGTGCCAATGACAAGAGATAGGTAAGACATATTTGGTAACAAGTATCTTCATAAAACCCTAAGCATGCCAGAGACCATGCCACAGGGTATCTCTAGCTAAGGAAGCCAAATGTCTAAAACTTAGGTCCTTTACATTGTAAAAAGATGATTTGTCTTATTGCCAAAATAAGTAAGCGATTACTGTTTTAATTTCAAACGTTAACTTCCAACTTGGAAGTACATTTCTATTTGATCTGAAGTGTGTAACAGACAGAAAATAAATGGAAGCTAAACCTATCCCATGGAATCTGTCATGTTTGAGTACCTGTGCTCGAACAGTGCAAGCAAAGCCCCACATAGCTTTGTCTGGAGTGTTGTGCTCACGACCACTCCGCATTTCAAAGGAAAAGGTGACTGTATCTCCTTCCACCTTAAAATTTTGATGGGGAGGAGGGGGGGAAAAAAAAAAAAAAAGAAGATACATTTAAGAATTGAGGCAAACAAACAGGCTTTTCATAAAAGTGGCTTATTTTATGGATTAATGTTTTTAACGACAGTTATCCAAGTATTATTTTTGTCTCCAATTATATACTCTGATTTAAGATTCTTCCCTTGTTGTAAGGGTATCTTTTAGTGGACAATTTGATTTTAATTTTGCTGCTGGCTAGCTATAGTAAAACAAAAAAACCACCATAGTTGTAGAATCAGAAGTAGAATTTATCAGTCTGTGTTACTTGGCCTTGATTTTCATCAAAACGCTTTCATTATTTGTCTGCAAGAAACCATGCAATAATCAACAGTTCTCCTTCTGAAGGAAGACAGACAAGCTCTTCAAGGAGAAGAATGTCAACACATTAATAGAAAAGTTTGCTAAAAGAGCAGTATAAAAAAAGCTGCCTGAAAAATAAATGAAATTTCATTAATTGCGAACAATGGATTGCTCGTCTGAAATTGCTTTCCAGTTTACTACTCCTTGCTTCGATTTTCAAAATTATTTATTATGTATATAAGCCCAGTTTTAGTGTGGGACAATGTAGCAGCAGAAACACATAGGAAAAAAAAAATTATACTGCATACAATCTGAGGGAACATACTGCAGAATTCTTGAAATACTGAAGTTTCAAGAAGTTTGAAGGATTTTTTCTGTCTTAGCTTTACTGCCAAAAGCATCCATTGTAATTTTAAAACCCAACACAAATGGTTGGAAAGTTGCTACATTTACTACTTGTTGTATTTGTGGGTTACTGCTAAAAAAATGCAGTCAAGCCCACGGACCTTAAGAAAATATGCACAACCTCAGTGTGTGCAAGAATTTCTCCTAGGAAGATACATGTATGAGAACAGTAGTGCCATTAGGGACTCCAGGACTGAAACATACCGATAACGAATTCCAGTAAGACATAGCAAAACAAGATAAGCTCAAAGAGAAGCATTACACATAACATACAGTTGTGTTTAAGGTTATTCCCCAAGGACATAACAGCCCACTTAAGAAGTGATCTCATCATGGATAACCATACACTTAAAAACTTGGACTTCATTGCTTTAAGGGTTCAAATGGACTCGACATGGTTTCCAAAGGGCATTTTTCTATGTGAAATATTGTTGGATTATAATACTGTACCTTTACTAAGTCTTTCGGCCAACCAGTTCCTAAGACACTACGGCTGCCATATCCCAGTGTATTGCCTCCATACTCAGCAACCTTCCTACTGTTTGTGTTAGGACCAGCATAGATCACCAACTTCAAAACATAAAATACACTGTTAGACTGTAAGAGAAAAACAAGAAAATCTAATAATAATAATAATACTTAGCACTTACACCGCGCTTTATATTTTCAAAGCGCTTTATCAACATTAACAAATCCTCACAACAGCCCTGTGAGGTGAGTAGGCAAGTATTATTATCCCCATTTTACAGATGGGGAAACTGAGGCAGAGAGGAAATTGAGTGACTTGCCCCCAAGGTCACACAGCAAGTCAGCAGCAGAACTGGGAGCCGAAGTCAGGAGAAATCCTAACTTCCAGTCCTCATGCTGAGCTAACTAGAACATACCGCCTCTCTATTGATAAATGGATTGATCCTGCTCCCATCAAAGTTAATATTTTGTCAGTGACTTCAGTGGGAACATGATGAGGCCCAAAGTTTTCTGGAGGAGTTTAACCAGTAATGGGTGACATTAATATTAAAGACGCTTATAAATAACTAATGGAGTATCACAGGACTTGCTCTATGTCAAAGAATATACGGCAACAATTAGTAAGCAGCACAAGTAGCTCTCTGATTATACAAAGTAAATAAATGCTATTAGTTGTGTTCTTGAAATTGAAAATACTTGTTCATATTAATCCATGTAAACAAGCCATTTATTATCAGGGAAAAAAAAGTAACCCTTCCAGTTCTGGCCAGTTTAAACAAACTGCGCTGATCTACAAAGTAGGCAGCTAGATTAACATTTGAGAAACAAGGAAAACTGAACAACAGCAAAAATGAGAAGGAAGTCAAACCTTAACAGTCTGAGCCATCATGAAATGAACTTAAAAAAAAAAAGGAAGAGTTGGTATGAATATCGGGGCGGGGGGAGGGAGGGAGGGGGAGGGGAGAACAAAACAACTCCCCCTGCCCCCAAACCTCACTCCTCTGAAGCCTACCATATTTCTCCTATTTCATAACTACCACTATTTCTGACATCTTTTGAGGAAACTTCCTAATTACAGAGCCTAACTCTTAACAAAAGATCCTCATAACTGATAGGTTTTAAACATTGAAACAATCACTGGATATTATGTTCTGAAACAATACACAAGAAGAATTAAGCATAGACTCTTTCTGGATTATTTCCTCAAGAATAACAGAAATTAAACATGAACCATTTCTCTTCATCTTCCTGCCTTTTCATATCAACAACTCTCTGTACATTTTCTATCATTTAGCTAAATCTTGTCTTCAGATGAAACTCAAGATTTCTTTTGAAAAGTTATTCACACTTGTGCCACACAAGAAATAACCTCTCTGCATCCCTGTACTTTACAGCCTTGAAGTAAGTAGACTGTGATATTACAGTGTACACTAATAAGCTCCTATCAATAAAAACCTGCATTATCACGATAACTGGAAGTCAGATACCATGAAAGACAAGGGGCAGAAAAGATGAAAATGGGCAGTGCTGCTGACGAAAACACATACAAAAGAAAGAATTTCTGAATTGGCCCTTGCTTACCTTGTCGTAATCATATTGTGAAGAACATCTGTTGTCAAATCTAAGATATAAACAGCGGGCTCCTGGAATATGTACAGTTTCTTTAAACTTATAGTTATCCCTGACGGGATGAACTGTTTCTACAGTCTTCCCAGCAGCCCAGGGAGCAGGGATCTTCAAACCCGTAAGAAAACCCGGTTCTTCTTTCTCTTCCAGCATTCTGAAATAACAGTGAAAAATTAGTCCTAAAATTCAACATAGAGATTTCTACTATATATTCAGACATCAAACTATAAAGTTCTTAAAACCACCTCTCAGTATTGATACATAGTGACACAAGGTATTGACTCCTCATTTTAGGCATAACTGTATTGAGGGAACATGCAGAAGTTAAATAGCATCAACTCTGTACATTAGAAATAACTATGCCAATCTCTAACCTGAGCTTTTCCCTATGCTTTCCAAATTCCAAATTATGGTAAACAAGCTAAGTAGCACCATAAAAAAGTAAGTGGTACTATATATAGATTCTAGCATACAATTGGTAGCATTAAAAAACCTTCCCTCCTGGGACAGCACTTAAAACTGATTATACCGTCATAAAACAATATGCCTAATATTTCACTGAAGCTTATAATTTGGAGGAGGATTGAGAACAAATTCTTCAGAGTTTTCACACAGTATATTACACATTATCACAAAGTTGTTTAATACTACAAATTTTGCAACACTGCAAATAGATATGATAAGCATTTTTTATTTAATTTAGCTGTGTGTTTCTGTTTCTAAGCAGAAGCTGTATAACTTTGAGCTGAGACACAGGATTTAAATGTAGGACTTAAAATTGTTGTATTTATCTATGTAAATGAAACCATTTAATGTCTTTCCAATAGTTTTAACACTGTATCTCACGCTGCCAGAGCAATTTACATTTTCTCATTATGGTCTTCTTTAGCCTAATTTATTTTAAGAGGAACATTGAGAATTAATTCCTAATGCTTGAGGTGAGGGAAAAAACGAAACAAACTATACCTCTGCCAACAACCTGAAGATATTAATCATTTAATTCTATGCGCAAAAAAAATTTAGAGCCAATTGCCTTTTGTAAAGGCTTCTATATCTCTAAGGTAGCCTTACAAACCATCACAACTTTGTCTTTTTTTTTTTAAAAAAAAAAAAAAAAAAAAAAAGAAAAAAACCCAAGAGATTGCTGCTTTAAGATTTATCCCACAGCAATGGTCAAATGAACATTACAGCTGTTAAGATTTATCCCACAGCAATGGTCAAATTACAGCTAAGATATTTTATCCCATGAAAAGACCCAAATGTAAAGAAAATCACCTCTCATCAGGTAACAGCTTCCCTTTCTGTTCTGATGCACCACTGGGGGAACTGTTCAGTTCTGAGAAAACTGGAGACTGAGTTTTAAGCAGCAGTGCAGTCTGTGGCAGAAAATATAGTGTTAGAAACATGCAAATAGTAAATAATTTTAAGATCTCATTATTGAAATATATTAACAATCACACCGTATGTTGTTATTGACTATAAAACACTACTTAGTAGCTGTTTTACAAAGTCAAATTTAGTATTCAGCATTATCAGCTTTTGTAGCTGTTGAGCAATTCTTAAAACTATGATCTGTGGATCACTTACTGCAGAAATTTGACCAAGATCTATAGCACTGTAGAACACGCATGCCACATCTTTTTTCTTTTGTAGACAACTGCTGACACAAAGGCCATACCTGACTTGTGTAAAGAACCAGCTGCACCAGCTGAGGCATCAAGGCATCAGCCATTGTTAGAGTTTGTAAATTTGGATGCATCAGAGATGTCAGTAGGACGGGAAGCAGATGACCAAGCATAGTAGCCTTTGTAATTTGCTCCAGGCCTTTTAATCTGTAAGGAGAGTCAAGGTTTACATAGCAACAATTATTTTCACAGAGTATCACTACTATTTTTAATCATCTGTTTAATCTTGTAACAGACTGCGTATGCAGGCAATTCAAAATTCAGCAGAAAACATTTGCATTATGTTTAAAAAAAAAAAACCAAAAAGTTAGTATCTTGAAAACATTACAATTTCTCCAAAGTGTTAGCATTCTAGTCTTTGCTGTCAATTCCTACTAAACAATGATAGACCAGAAGACAGTAAATGAAAAGTTTAATAATTACTTAGAATATGATAAGCTCCCACGGGCATGGGATGAAAGTCCACATCAAACACAAGTGTATTTGTTCAGTATGTATATCAGGCTGCTAGCACACGTAGCTCAAAGTACTTTAAAGGAACCTTTATCTATAAAAATATAACTGAGCACAAAACCCATCTGAAAACATCTCAAAGGAATTATGTATTGTCAATAAACAAAACTAATCTTGTGGGCACAGAAAAGCATAGAATCTGAAATCTGAAACACAACTGGGAGAGGGAGGTGTTTGTTTAACTAGAGAAAAGGTTCACAGCTTTTGTTTACATCCAATTCCCAATATATTTTTAAGTGGAGGGGAGACAGGGAAGGGCGAGGTAACGCTATCTGATGAAACATGCAGGATATCATAACAACATCCAAGACTAGTCCAGCTACTAGAGATGTAACAGTCAGGAATTTAAAAATTAAAAAATTGCCCTAGCTTACAGGAATATTCCCAGTTGACTAAATACAGTTTGTTTCCAGTTACTCTGCTCATAAATACCATTGTAACTGACTAAAACCTTACTAATTTGAAGTTTCTATAGATTATCAAAGCTAGTAGTACTGACGTGGAGAGTCTGATTCTAAATTCTTCAAAAGATAAGTGCTAAGCAAATGCTATAGTAAGAAACAGTTCCTATACATTCAAAGCTCAAGTATGAAGTTATAAAGAATAAGTAACGCTAACTGTGCTTGTACAATAAGCCACAAAAAGCAACAGTTTACTGTTTTCAAGTTAACATACTCATACTTGTCTTACCTTTGCTCTCTATCAGAAATGTCACTGTTTATTAGTGCTGTAGTGACTTGTTGCAGCATTTCTAAGACTTCATCACATCCTGTCAGAATTTGTGTAGCAAGAGACAAAATGCTGGTCTTTAGTTCCTAGGTACAAAAAGAATTATAGGATACTTAAATTCTTGGTGAATACCAAAAAAGGACAACAGAACAAAATGATGGATTTCCAAATTAAAATAATGATAATGTGACCTGGCAGGCCTGCAGCAGTAGATTCATCCAAGACTTAAATTTGATTAACGCTAAGCCCCAAAGTGCTGGGAGAAACTAGGTGCATATTTTACAGGATGCACATCCAGTTTCTAGAGGGAAGGAATCCCCAAGTCCAGCACAGGAGAGAGAGCTGTTAGCCAGCCAAGGTACAGCATTGGTGACAGAATGTCTTAGCAGGTATGAGGATCACTGTAGAGAGAGAAACTGAACAATGAAAACATGGGTGAATAGCAAGACAAGAAAAGTACTACAATATTTAGCATTTACTCAATGAGCCTGAACAAATAACTTTCAACTGCGGCAGATTATAAACACACACAGTCTCAGAGAGTAGCAGACAAAACCAGCTTAACAAACAATACCCCAAGTTCAGAAGTCAATACCATTATGGAAGAATTGTTGCTGTTACAAAAACTACTATGACAAGACAGCCTGCATGCTAGGACAAACCTGGCCTCTACGAGTTCATTCAAGACTATTCCAGCAGCAATATGAAATGACACCATTTTAATAAACCTTATACCAACAAAACAACCACTGTCCGCAAACCTTGTCCTCTAACAGTTTCCTTGCCGCAAACATTATTCATGCTATTTCAGACAACAGATGTAGGCGGTTCTACATAAGCTTTATAAGCTAGAACTGCAAAAAAGCAGAAGCCAGGTAAGGCAAACGAGAAAACCCTTTCCTATTTAAATCTGAAAAACATTTTTTCAAAGACCACCTAAGTGATTTGGAGAAGAGAAACTGGGGGGGTAATGTGTCCAGAAAGGACTCCTGGCAGATGAATTTTCTTACTAGCACATATTAATTAAAATACATTTTAAACCTCATTGTACGTATATTTAGGAAGGGAAGTGTCTGCTCTCACTGACAATACAGAACCCAAGCTGGAATACTCAACACAGAACAATTGCAGACTTTAGCTGGAGAACAGGAAAAAACAGTCTACAGTAATTTAACTATATCAAGAGGAAAAGAACCAACAAAACAATGTAAGTAGAATGCATTGCAGAAACAAGAGGTGTCACAGGAACACTGACTGTAGAGAGCCATACTAGAATAAAACTTGGTGTTTACCTGTACCTTCAATGTCTCTCCCTGCAAGGAGCTGTCACTGTCATCATTTTCATCAGGTTTAATCAAAATAGTGTTACTGAGGAGGTGGTTCTGTACAGCCATCAGATACCGCAAACATGATGATGCAGCCTTTAACATAAATAAGTACACTTTACATTATCTACACCCTTTAATCAACCTTGATTCAGGCAATCCTTGTACTTTGAAATATAAAAGAGAAAAAAGTTGAGGGAAAGGACAAGCAAAAGCAAAAAATAATTTCCCTTGAATAGACATTTTTTTTTGCTGATTTAACGCAAGCTTGTTAATACATGTTTAAGAGAAGAAACTGGTTGCAAAACACTGAATATTGTGAAATAACTTGCAAAACACATAAAGAAGCAGTACCATGTTATTCAAGTATCTATATAGTAATATTGAAGTACTGTAACGTTAATTAATTCTTAAAAGATAATGCCACCATAGAGCTAAATTTAATCCACATTCCTGAAGGTGATGGTTCCATGCTACTACTCCTTTGCCATCCTCCTGCAGCACAGGCCGTGACTTCCTGCCCCCTCCCCAGTGTTTGCATGCAAGCTCCCCCTGCCTTTGCCA
>NW_009198366.1:0-14358 GCF_000690835.1 Fulmarus glacialis | reverse complement strand
GCTGAAAACATCTATGCCTACTTTTACCATAAAATAATGTCAACTTTCACTCATTTTTATCTGTAAATGATAATCCTTCCTGCTTGTATGAATCATTATACACAAATGTAGAAAGAATTTATTTTGTTTTTTAAGTTCTTGTAATGCTTTGAAGATTGAGATACACAAAATTCCTTTAAATTGAAACAGTTACCAGAGCAATTGGAAAATATATCCACATATAAACCTGTTTTAGCATTACTGTACAATTTACTTTGCTGTAAGAAATTGTTTCTTCATTCCCTGCACAGCACAAACAAAAGACTTTGTTTTCCTGTATTTGTTAAGACACACAACAACTATAAAAGTTTCACCTCTATATACTTAGTGAAGATGACGGCTTTAAGGAGGAAAAGAAGCCAAAGGCAAATATACTTTTATCAAAATACATTTTACTTACAGGCACAGTTGAAAGCAGCCTTTGAAAATCATCTTTAGATACAGTTTGGCACTTGGTGATTAAGACACAAGATTCTCGGACAACAATCTTGAGAATGTAGTGCAACAGCTCATCATTTAGTCTTCAAAAAAATGTAAGAAAGATGTAAAATGTTAATAGCCTAATTATGGTGCATTTTGTATAGCTCATCTCAAAAGTCTCTGCAAGCTGTATCACAAATTATGTGAAACCAAAACAAGTATCTGTTCAACCTCAGAGATTCAGGCACAAAGAAAACCAAGCCTGAAATGTTTAACAACAATCAATGCAACAGATTACCAGCGATTTCCTGCACTGCGCTGATATAAATCTGTGACTTCTAAGGAATCCTAAGAAAAGACTCCTCCCAACTTGAACAGGTACTTGAGATTGACAGTTTTACTGCTGAAAAGTCACCCAACGTAGTGATATGGAAAGCAATGTCATAATATCGTACTTATGAATTATCATCCACATTTACCATATACATGGTAAGCAGCAGGGAATCCAAAACTAAGTCTGTGTACAGAAGTCTCCAAAGTTTCCCCTAAAATGTCAAACCTCTCTCTCCTTTGTCCTAATGAAATTCTACCCACTACGGAGACAAAGATAGTATTTCAGGTCACACTGCTAGTAAGACAACAAGCAATTTCAGCAGAATTTTATTCAATTTTACCTAAAGCAAATAACAGAAACATACATTATAAATGGGGAGGAGGGGGAGCATATTGTTGCATTTTACCTATAATGATCATCATCTTCACTTCCAAATCTGTTGTTCTGAAGTTGTTCTGCTAAATTAGTCAGGATAACGTCGCGAAGTTGAGAGAGACCACTATTTCTCTCTCCTAAAATGGAATGCAAAAGCTTTTGCAAAACAGCATTTTACAGAATTAATTTCTTTTTATTTCCTCAGATATCTTGCTTAATATATGCTACTTCTCAGAAATTACTATATTCACAGTGTAACCCGATTCCCTGTTGATATTACAGACTGTTAAAACTTACTCTGCACATAGCATTGTTTTAAATTCCAAAGACTTTGACGCACAAACACATTCCTATGAAGTAACAAATTACTGTGCATCAGCTGCTTCTAAGTCCAGACTCCCATTTCATGGTGAACGCAAGTAGATTATTACTCTTTCACTAAGGACTAAAATTACCTCTGGTTACTGTCTAATTGCCATGGGTAACACTAACTGCCAACTAGGTGTTCTAAAATACAACCTGGACAAGAAACATTACTAATAGTGACAAAAGAGAACTTTAATCCTTTTCAATTTCAAACAGCTGCCTGACTGAGACAGATTTTCCTTTTCTACACTTAACATACCCTTGACCATGTAGCCATTCAGAAGGCAGCTTAAGAATTTGAAGCATTCCATAATTTCCTAGAATAGGATGGGTTTAAAGCAGACTAGTGCTCAATATTCTGAACTGTTCTCCCTCCAGAGGTTGAGAAGTATTTTCACTTTTTGTTTTCAATTAGAAAAAACACACACCCACATGTCCATAAAACATTCTCACCTTCAGTTAAGACCAATTTCAATAAATTATTGATTTCTGCTTCTCCAGGATACAGAATATTTAAACCAGAGCTAAAGAAAAAATAAAACCATGTATTATTTAACGTATTTAAAAGCGAACAAAATAATTTCAATGGACATGTGAAAAACGGCATCACAGAATCTCAGCCTAGTTTCTGACATAACATTCAGAATGTCTATGTAATAGCTTCTTCCAACTTTGAAAGGCATCCTCCATACTTTAACATTTGTATTAGTCAAAAAATAAACATCTGCTTTCTCCAGAAATCTCTTGTCATCAACTATATTTTATTGTTTAGGTCCCAAAGCTTCTTCAGGAGCTATTTGCTTTCCTCTGAGAAACTCCACATTAATCACTTGTATATATGACAGCACAATCATTTTTCCAAGAAACAGACAGGTATCAGAAAAAATGGATGATGGCTTAGAAAGTGACTCAACTCTGGTGATGGGGTAAGAGCTGTGGCTTATCTGCGATAAGAACAATGGAAAATGCAAGAGTAATCAAAAAGTTGCTACTGTTACAGTTTTGTACTTATTAAAGACTGGCTCCCTATAGAAGTCTTAGTTTAAGCTAAGCAGAAGATTCCAGAATTAGCATTTCAGAAACAACACAGCTATGCATAGATACTCCTTGTGGAAATATTTTTCCCCTCTAACTTGTGATGAACTTTGTCCTTTCTACATGAATTGCCACATCAAGATAGAAGATCACAATAACTTAAATGGAGTACTTCGTGACTGTCTGAAGTGTTGAAACTATTATGCAGACTTCTTTTCTTTTTCCCTTTTCTTTTTAAATAACACTCTCATAGAAAAGAAAACTGATACATTTTTCAGCTTCACATTGAGAGCAGAGATTATTGCAGCTTCCCTCTGGCTCATGCTGACCAACTTATGATAAGTTAGGAAAAGTTATCATACATTGCAAGCTAAGTTTGAGGTTTCCACTGGTATCAGAATCCCCCAGTGAGAAAACAGGAGGAAGAAGGTATTACCTAATCCCCACCTCTGATTTTTTTACACGTCATTGGAGGATATATGGTTAAACAAGGGAAAAATGCAGCAGCTGTCCATACTGTTGACAGGATACACTCTTCCCTGTCAAAAAGCAAGACCCTGAAAATGCTAGATAATCATACTAAAAACACACTATTCTTCTTCACTCACTCACAGAGTTGCATAAAGCCACTGAAATTTGGAATGTCGTGATTCACACAAAAAAAATGGAGCTTGATCTTCAGAAGATTTTGTTCTCAACCTTTGGAGCACTTCCCACTTGAAAGCAGATTATATTTGTACTTAGGACATTTGAGACAGCATTCACTGTCCTTGAGATTTACATTATCTCGTTTTCGTGATACACAATCACACTTCTTGCTCGCTTCCCTGTACTTAGTCATTCTGCTATTTTGACAAGCCAGAGAAAGGAAATTACACAGCATCAGGTTCAAGAGATGCAGTAGCTAATATCATGTGGAGCTAACGCAGCCATCCTGCCTAAGTGTGTGATGACCTGGTGTACCAGCCCAGAGACATAATGCCCACCCTTCTACCAAAATAGATTCCCATTTTCTAAACATAAATCTGACTTTCTCAAGACAGTCTTACTACTCTGTCACGTTTCTTCCTGGGCCTTCAATCTTACAGCATTCCTCAAGTATTATGCATTCTGCTTCCCCTTACATTCCTTTTGTTTAGGAGAATTTCAGTATTGTCACTTGAAGCACTGGTATAACAGTTGACATTAGCTTTGCCTATTCCAGAACACCAATAAACTATATAAGCTAAATATGGAAGTCATTCTAAAGCCATCACTGAAATGCAGAAAACTTTGCTTGAATTTAGCAGCTATATTACAATAAACATTAAAAAAACCCTAAAGAAATAATAAAAAAATAAAAAGCAACAAATGAAAAGAAGTAAGGTAATTACTATCTGTTATTTCACTGTCATCATGACAAACACATTGTATTTCCCTTCTTCCACAGATATAAATCGTAATAATTTTATCATACTATGTCGACCTAAATTTTATTAATTTAAAATTAAACTGCTGAATCCAATTTGAATGTTCATCTGTTACAGCATTTTCAAATAATCTAAAATCTAATAGACAAAACAGATATTTACCTAATAGCTAGACAAACCTCCTTCTGAATTTCAGAGCAAATCTGATCCCTTGGTGCCATCAGTAACTGCCAAAGTAATAGGCCAGACCTTCTAACAATATCTCTGTTTCTTTCGGTTTGTGGGCTGAAGAAAAATTTAAAAACCACCTGAGAAAAATTAAACACAACAATATTAAAAACTTAAAACATTGTTCACATTAACCCTTTTTCTGTTTCTTAAACTATTTGTCTAGGTCATTAGAAACCTCAGAGTCAGAAACTGACTTTGTATCAAATAAAAAAGAAAAAAAGAAAGAAATAAGGAAGTAACCTCTCTGGATTTTATTTTAATTTGTAAAGGTGACAATTACTCTTACATTTAAATTAGGACTCTTAAATGCATGTGTAAGATACTGCAAAGCCACTGCTAAGTCAATCTCCATTAAATTGAATGCAATGGACAAAAAAAAACCCTAATAAAATCAAGTGGTTGCCCGTATTCTAAAACAACTTTTTTATTTATTTATTTATTTTGAAGTACATTTAAGATGCCCTTGTACCTGAAAGACAACAAGGATGCAACGTATTATACAAGTATCTCCATTCACCATCGCTTTTTCCATAATGTCACAAATACTGCTGAGATGATGTGCTTCAATTGGATGTTGCTTGCCCAAAAAATTTGTTATGGGAAGATTGTTGCTGGCTGCAAGTAGGTTGAGTTGGTGGATACACATGGCACCAACATGGTGCAGTAACTGGTTAATAACCTCATTTGTGGTTGTTGCCTCCCCTAGAAGAAGAAAAGTAGTTCAAATGCTGCCTACAAACACGGACTATAGCATTAACATTCGCTTCTAAAATGCAATATATCATCATCATCATCTCCTCTAACTCCAGGACACCCGCCCACGTGATAAACCAAAGAATTACCCACATCACTTTTTTAATGTGCTAAAGGTAGCAAGAATCTGGAAACTTCCAAATATGTCTCGCTTTTTGCTTTTTCCTTTCTTAAAGCAAAGATAAACCATGACCAATATTTATAAACAACTTTTCAAGAATGAACTCAACTTTTAATAGAATGTTTCAGAAGGTAGTTTCTGTATATTTATTCTATGATAATCGTACATTTCACTTCCACTTTGTATAAAATGCTGTCCTGTAGGTTTACCTCACCTTTGGGCTCTGTAATGACATGACTCACTCCCAGTCTCTGACAGACACAATGGAATGCCTGGTTCCCGGGATTACACCACTGATCAATATAATCATTAGAGCATGTCCATATCATGTTATTCATAGTATCATAACAGGCACCTAAGAAGAGGAAAATATTTTGCACATAAAATTTTAGAATGTTTGTTAGAAAACTAGACTAAAGTATTTTTATAGCAGATATAAATCCGAACTATTTGCTTTAAAAGTTCTCTGTCATGGCAGCAATTTAGTAACAATGCATTGGAATGAAAAACATTAAAAGGAGATTTCTTAACAAAGGAATGAAGCGAATGCACATCCCTTTTGATGTTTCAAGTAAACATACAGCAGCATCCATTTCAGGTAAATACTCCAGTGCTCGTTATTTATAAGTACCTAACATATATCATTCCTCCACAAACTTACCACCCACTGGCATAGTGCATAAACTAAAAATTGTTGAGTCTGGCATCAGATACTAATAACTTCCAGAAAAAGTAGAGGGGGAAAGTTTCAAGTTTATTTTACTACAGCTATTGACAATTAAGCACCTTACAACTTGTTTTAAAGGCCTTGTGGTAAAAACATAGCAGCTTTAATAAAACTGACAGTTTGCACGGTGCAACTGTTAAAAAAATTAAGCTTAGAGACTTATCTCCTGAAAAGCTTAAAGCCTACAAACACAAGCAGGTCCAAAACAGTAAAAGGAAAGGGATGAGTGGATTATAGACATGACTGTTCTATGATAGAGGCATTTACCATACCTTAAAAGTTCAAAAATAACCTATTTGTCTACATGTTTCAAATGACTGAGGTAAATCTCCAGTAACAGTAGCTAATACGTTAACACACAATTATACCTATCCATGCATCCTAGCATTTAGAATATTATTTAAAACTATTTATCTCAAACATTTTTAAGAAATACATTCTTTCTTAGGCAACATAAAAACACTGCTTATTAAAATGCTAGCAATGATATGCAGTGTTTAAGTAGCATGGACACTGTTCAAAAGATTATTTTACTATACCAAGCAGGTTAAAAAAAAAAAAAACAAACAAAACCAAAGAGGAGTCCTGAAGAAAACACTCATGAAGTTTCAGTCACAAAGCAATAGGGAAATCAGAAACACCTACAACGTCTTTCCAGCTAAGATGCACTTATGTATTTTCAAATACAGAGATAAGACACTCAGAACTTTGTGGCACCTTGCAGCATAAGCAGGGTGTAAAAATCAGACTTCTTTCAAGATTCTTTTCTGCTACAGAAAACACTTCCCTTGAGCTTGTGTGCAGCTGAAACTGCAAAAGCAAGATACTGGAAATTCCTTCAGGGAATTATGATCTTTCAAAAATGTTAAATTTACAAAATTTCACCATAGACATGAAACCCCACCAACTGCAGAGTTGCTCACTGCAAATTAAAATCCAGATAGATTATTTAGAATCTAAGGGTTGGATATGTCTAGTTCTGAAATATTCCCAGAAAAGAGATCTACTTCTTACCAAGTCCGGGAACTAGAGCACCACGTCCAAGTGAACTTCCTGCAGCATCAATGAGATCTGCTCGGCTTGTGAACTGCCCATCCGAAATATTGAACACCAAGCTTGAAGCAAGAACTACATAGAAAAAAGTCTCCAATAAATTTCTGATAAGTTTATTGTATTTCAGAAAACCAAGGACTTAAAATCTGCCATAAACATATCCGACTTACTTTTTAAAGATGACAAAGCACTTGTTCCTCCAAAGAGCGAGCGTGTTGCAGAACTGCCTGATCCACCTGGGGGTGGGACCAACATCACCAAGTATGTTCCACATGTGTATATTGGAGTCTTCCTTAACATTTTCAGTGGCAGCCCACAGCTAGTGTTTGCAGCTGAAATATTAAATAGAAAAATATAACACAAACATGTATTTCTTCATAACATTAAAAACTCATAGTAACAGGCAGCAAATAAGGCAGATTTCTATTTAGGGCTTCAAATAAATCAATATGAAAATTCATTTAAGCTACATTTTGCAGCATTTAGGAGTTGCTTTAAAAAATTGTATATAGGGGTGGCCTCATAATCCCACACATTCAGCATCAATCCCCAGAAGGATACAAACAGTTTCACAGGTTATTTAACTAAAGAAAACAACTTAAAAATTAAAAAAGACAGCAATCTCTAATTTCCAAACCAGGAAAATTAGCAGCCTAAAATTTAGGTATAAACAAAACTGTTTTAAGAATTGTATGTATTGAAAACAGTATCTAAGAGCCAAATAATCTTTTAACATAAAGAGATCATTTGAGATTCATTACGCATTTCCTATTTTAAGTTCCCCTGCTCCACATGAAACATATACAGTCATAATGATCTAGCTCCTGCCACAGCTGATCAACACTTTCCTGAGCACTGACTAAAGAGTTACCCAAGAATAACCACTTCTTCTTCTGTAGCACTCTAGTTAACTGGCAAAACACAGCCTTTAAAATAGCTCTTCAAGCTAACTGTTTGCCAATTTCCCTGTAAGCATATGTATTTCCTGTATAATTTATTTTGATGGAAATACCTTTGTTTAAAATTGAAGAAAGAAAACTCATGTACTTATGAAGGAAGACGAGAAGTAATTCAAGATAAACTGAATAAAACCTTATCTTAAGACAAATCTTACAAAGCTCCAGATCATCCTGAAAGCCATCAATGCTGTTCATTCAAGACTCCCTAATTAACTTGGGTAGTTTCAGCAAGCCCATAAAAGAATACCCAAACATTGTGCAAACTACCTCAAAAAAAAGCAAAATTGCCTCCAATTTATAATATTCAACTTACTTGTGAAACAATAGTTTCATTTTCTAAACTGCAGTCCATTTTTACATAACAATTAGAAGCCCAGTTGAACTGCCAGCAGAGAAATGCAATTATCAGTTTGATCAAATGTAGCATAAACCAGTCCTATAATTGAATACACGGGGAAAAAAGGGTGCTACAAGTATTCTTCCCATATTTCATTCTTAAACTTTTCTCACAACCAATGCCTAATTCAGCAAAGGAATTGTAATTCAAGCATTACGCAAATACTACATATCTGTGGAAAAAAAAAATGCACACTTTTTTTACATGTCCTGAGAGTTAGTAATTACTAGAACTGATACTATATGTGTTAAGAAACAAACCATGAAAAATTACTGAGAGTCAGTAAAACCTCTCCTGACCTGCTTGGTCCTCTTTCAATGTATTAGAGATTGTAGAGCCAGTGAGAGCAGCCAATGTTGCTGATGGGGAAGCTCTATACCTAGACAGCCTACTCAGAAGCATCTCGTTTATACTCTTTGCAGATTCACCCTCTTTTCTCATTAATATAATTCGTTCCTGTAGAGGATTTGCTATACACACGCCGTTTTCAACCTATCAAAATGGAGAAAAAAAAATATTTTTAGTTATTGAAATCCACAGCAGACAGATTACCTTAACTGAACAGTAAAATTGAACAATACAATATATCAAGTAGGGATACAAACTTAAACCCTGCTGGCAGAAATTCTTACAAAAAAAGTGTCATAAAAGCTAGACAGATGAGTATTTGTTTTGTTTGTGACTTTGTGGTTCAATATAGTATCTTTTATTTTGTCTGTCCTCAAAGACAGAACTGCTTGTCATAGCCTTGAGTTTATTTATGGAACTCTACCTAAAAATATTTAAGCTCCCTGTATTCTTAATGACGTTTCACTGGCAAGTTTTATAAGAAAAGGCCTTTAAATCATTTGCCAGCCAAAAACTATAAGCAATGATTTTCTTAGACCATAATCTTCAGGGGACGTGTTACTAAAGAATGCATCTCTTAATGAAGATAAGATCCAATTTACAGCATTAGGCATTTTCTGTAAGTTGTACTACTATAGCCTACCACTTCCAGCTCCATCGTCCCACTAAGTACAGCTGTTGTACAGCAACTGCTGAGTAGATATACAGACACTGCACCCAAAGTACTCCATCAAAGCTAAATCCTCGTACAATTTCAATTATCAATACTAGAGGTCTATGAATTGCTATAAGCTCTGTTACATAAACTAATAAAATTTTAGACTGAGGTGCTTCATTGTCAAATTAAAATATACACACACGCATATACAAATGCAAGCATATATATGTATATACATACACATATATAAGCCATTGAGAGAAAAGGGAGTTCAAGCTACTGATACATTTCTCTAGACTTAATATTTTGAAACGCATTTAGTTTTACACCAAAATCAATGACTGTCATACAACATAAAAACATGTTAGGCTATAAAATGCAGTGTAGACGAAACAATTGTATTTGTAACTTGTGGGACCTGATTGGCTTTTAACGCAATTTAGCAGATCCACAGTAAACAACGCTTTAAATCCTAATACACTGAGTTACTGTCCCAGCATAAAACTTAATTGCTAATTATAATAAAATACGTTTTATGTTACAAGACAATTCATATTGCTGGAGTATGATATTCGTATGTCCTCTGAAGATAGAATTGAACAGCACACCTTCTGTTAAAAGTCAATTCGTAAACACATTGCAAACAGCAATTCAGATTACACATATCAATATTAAACCTAAAATGTTGATTTGAAAATGCTGATATTTAATTAAGCAGTAGTCATGCTACCAATTCCAGAGTCATAGAAAACACTTAATTTGCTTACTATAAGTTCAAAAATATCCATAAAAACAGAGTGGCCTTTTGGTGTTTTTTCATTGAGGCTTGCAGGAGACCAAATCCAGTAGAAATATGTGCCATCTGAAGAAAGATGCACGGTAGTCATAGTACTGCCGACTGGGAAGTGATTTACTGGCATTGGGATTATTTGACATACCTACGAGAAGGAGAGCATCTTAACAGTTCTTATTTTGAAGTCTGTTCTTATGAGTATTAACAGTGTACTTAAAAATAAATAAATAAATTAAGATCAAGTGCAGTTAGTCCATAAGAGGTTTATTATCGGACATAATAGTACTATTACATTCATTTGTTACGAAGAGCTATTCTGAAATGTTTGCCAAATGGATCTACTGCATACAAAACAGCTTATATATCTAAACATTTAACATAGCTAAAAATAAAAGGATCATCTCCTCTCTAATGATTGAGAGCATACCCACAGTACCATAAGGAAAATATACATGCTGAACAGTTACCTACTTCCTGCAACTTCTGTGAAACATTACTTGAAACTTTGGAAGAAAAGGGGAATCCAAACATTCTCAGTTTCAGGAAACACACTGGACATAAAGATACCTATCCATCCTTAAAACCATGGCAGGAAAAAACCCAAAGTAAACAAACTATCCATTTTTACAAAGGACAACAGTTGTTTATCTACAAAACACAATTAGATCAGAAACAATACCTGAATTTTGTTACAGTAGAAGAATAATGAGCTCTTCAGGAAGATTATGTTTTCAGTTTAAGTCAAAGTCCATTTTGCTATTGTTTGATTGTTTTATAATGTGACCATACTATAGTCTAGCTCTTACAATACTATCATAATATAGTACAGTGTAAGTCTGTACATGCATATACATATATGTGTATGTACACACATACATATACATGCATATATATACACTAACATATGGAAACAGAGTAATATCTATAACATTACATACAAGTTCTATCATGCAATGCTTTCAACGGGGGTTTATAAAAAGGCAGTTTCACAAAGTAAAAAGAAGAAACTTCAAGGACAAAAATTAAAGCTAGAAATGACTGTGATTAATCAAGAATGTTTTCTTACTCTACTGTAACTCTGCAATGAACATCCTAGCTTTCCTTTTACCTGAAGGGTATGCTGATCCACAACCTGGAAAAGGGAGTGAGGCTTATTATCAAAAGAGACGGGCCGATGAAGAAGCTTGCTGTTGCCAAAAGCAACCCACCCCGTCTCCAGCTCCTCATTACGGCAGTACACAAAACCTCTGGCAAAAAAGCAGTATATTAAAAACTCTTTAAAACTCTGTGCTATTTTTTGTTTTTCTAAGAACAACTCACAATCACATTCTTGAACTTTGACTGAACTTAACTTCAAGTCAGCATAAGGCAGCAATTTCTGTTGCAAGACTTAAAGCATAAGAAGCCTCACGGCTTCCAAGCAATAAAAAAGCAAGAAGGTACAGTGAGTCACACCTGCACTGATCATTTATATAATGAATGACATAATTAGGAAAAAAAACCCCACACTTATAAATTCAGCAATTGTACAACTATAAATAAAAAGGTCACAAAACTAGTCTGTAGTATTTGCCTCTCAGCAAAGAATAAACCAACCTACTACACATTAAAAAATAAAACACTAGCTATTCTGCTAGTATACCTCTTTGCAGGAGGTTGGACTAGATGGCCTCCAGAGGTCCCTTTCAACCTAAACTATTCTACGATACTAGAGAAAACATACTCAAGAAGAATTTCAGATGAGAAAACTAAAACATTAAAAACGCATTTAATAAAAATGCATAATATGCTCGTCTTCCTATACCTAACATCTGAGAGTGGTTTACCAAAACAGTAACAACTTTTTTTTTTTTTTTAAACAGATCTGCAGAATAGCAAATATTCAACTGTCACTTACCGCAAAGTACCATGTAATCCAGATCCTAATTTGCTTATTCCTCTGCCCACTGAATTAGTTGTATAAAGATAGAGCCCATCTGCTGCAAGACAGCGCCCTAAGTCTGCATCTGAATCAGGAAGAAAGAATAGAGCAGAGACCTCCTCTGTAACATACAAAACTGGAAATTCTCCATGGTCATTACACTTCTGTGGTAGCTACCACAGCAACTGAAAACCAACAGATGCTCATGACAGGTCATTACCGACAGGTCAGAACCATTTTTTTAATACTGAATTTATTAGTCGGTGTTCTAAGAGCTACTGTAACATAGTCAAAGTCCATTCCTTTTACAGTAGTTTCTTTACATTTCTTTCAAGCCTTACGGAGGCGCGCAAATTACACTTAACTCACTCACGCGAATACTAGGGCTATTTAAATCTCCTGCTGTTGCCAAATAAACTTAAAAAGAATTAGGTGCTAGTCTTTAAATGTGATTAGATAATAAATGACATAGTGTCGTGGTTTAACCAACCACGCAGCCGCTCACTCTCCTCATACTAAATCCAAAACACAGCACTAGCAAGAAATTTAACCCTATCCCAGCCGAAACCAGGACACATAGATAATAAATAAACTAGATAATAAATGACATTAGTGCTGTTTTTTCATGATTCAAATGCGTATCATCCATTTCTGAATAATTTCTTTTTCCTGGGCTGTGTTCTCATTTCAATGTTAAAGACCTGTCTTTGGGTATTATGGCCCAAGCTTCTGCAAAAAAACCAGTAAGTTTGAACTGGCTTTTTCTGCACACCATTCAAAACTATAGATACAGTAGGAACTAGACTAGCATACCCAACCATGCTTAGGAACACAGGACTATTCAACAGAACTCTTTTCAAGTGGAAAATTCCTTTACTTAAATATAAAACAACTTGGTTATTTGCTATTAAATGCCTTCAGAATGACACATAGGAGCAGAAGACGATTCTCTCCTGTTTTTGCAACAGGTAATGCTGTTCAGAACTCAGAACTTGCAGCAAAATAAAATACAAGCAAGGCTTATGACTGTGCAAGCCTTTCTGCTCAGGACCACTGATACACTGTTTGTGAGGAAGAAATAATCTAATATTGAGCCTTGATCTAATTTCTAGTACAACTCTGTGCTTCTCTTAAAGCTAGTAAGCAGACCTTCCACCTCTGAACACTGTTAAATTAATACAAAATGTATTTCAAACATAGCTTTGTCACTCACAAAGTAGTAATTATTAACAATCAAGATGGGAAACACAAGGCAAAGCCTTGTAACAGGGATGTCAATCCCTATTTAAGTTCACAGAATCTGAACAGTCAGCTAGGTAAAGGAAAAAAATCTAGTCACTCTCACAGCAAGAAAACCTCTTCAAAATATAGATGTCTTCATTAAATTTGCAGATCGCCTAAAATGACAACTCACATTTGTAAATTCCTATGGCTTGCATTAAACTTAATGAGATGTCATCAAAGCTTGAACTAATATTTCTAAAGCAATGTGAACTCCCTCTTTTAGTACAAAAATAGTAAGCAAACAAAGCAGTAAAAACTGAGAATTAATTCAGGGAAAGAAATACAACAGAAAGCATAAAAAAACCCATACAAAACAGATTGGACAGAAACAAAGTAGAATAGGAAAACGGGGGGAAAAAAAGCAATGAACTTGTACTTCTAAAAATAAACATGCTCTGCCAATGATAGGTACTGAATACAGTGATACTGCACAGGACAAAAAAATTACGCTTACTGAAAGACTAACGAGTGGATAATATCCAAACTCAGTTTGACCTCTCTGCAAAGTTCCCACTGAAGTCAGGGAGGGTCATTTTATCTACTGCTTTTGATGGTTTCCTACAACCTGATTACTAGACAATTTAAAATAGTATCTGATCTTCAGCAACCAAAAAGCAACGCTTTTCTGAACCCCCTTATCTTGTATTTTAAAAAAAAATTATGTCGTACTATCATTAACACACCAGACTTAAGATTTAGCCTCTTAATTTTAATATAAAACAGGGTAATTTTTTCTATCTGATCCCCAAATCAACTTTAAAAAAAGCAAACAAATAATTTACATATCTAGTTAAATTAACTTAATGAGAATAGGTATGACAAGCCAAACAATGTAAACAATTTAGTACTCCTGTAAATTAGGTCCATGTTTTCAAAACTTCAGGTTTGAATATACAGGCTAAGACAACAAAGTGCCCAGACAGTTGCTGCCCTCCCCCTCTCATTATATATCAGGCTTCAAGACACTCCTGTGATGCCCAGTTCTGTCTCCAGACGGTCCTTCTAAACCTTTCACCTTTCAGTTATTTGATATGTACCGTACTTGCTTTTACATTACTTCCAACAGAAAAGGAGAAGCCTTTTCCAACTCTAAAGCTTTACATTAATTTTTAAACAATTATCACCACTAAAATAA
>NW_009198365.1:0-8700 GCF_000690835.1 Fulmarus glacialis | reverse complement strand
CCCCGGGAGGCTTCCTCCTCCCTCCCCTCCGCACAGACAAATTTTAAATTTCGTTTTAAAGAGCAACTGCATCGCATGTTCGCTCATCACGGGAATCCCCCGGAAAAAGGAGTTGAAGTATTTGATTTTAAATCTCTTCCGTTTCCACGACTGCTATTCTGATTTTTAAGCTAGTTTTTCTGAGGTTGCATTTATAAACATTAGGTAGCACCTAAAGAAATGGCTCAGCATCACTTTTGCTGTTTTAACGCGACTTGTACAGCTACACCAACAGAAATAACGTGTAAGAACTTAAATGACCGGGCTTCGTCAGACATTTCTCTCTCTCTTTCTCTAACGCCACTGTTCCTTTCCTCTTCCTATGTTAACAGTTAATCGTTCACATTTGCTTTGGGGATTTAGTTACTCCTTGTCCACATAGAATATTCCTGTTTTAACCTTAAAAAATCCAGATGACTCTCGGAATAGCATAGTTCAGTTCTTCAGGGAGGAAAAAGTTAAATTTCATCTTGTGGTTGACTCCAGTCCTTCTCTTGCCAGTGCGACTCAGCCTCTGGCTGGAGCCTGTAGGATGCAGTGATTACAGGGTTTCAGATGCCAACATTGCTACTTTAAGCTTTCACAGGAAGAAACATAAATTTAAAGCAACAGGTATGAATGCCAATAGATCTACTTTTGTACACGTATAGATGAAATAGTACTTGGACGTTGGCAAGCACTTTGGCTGCTCCTTGCC
The DNA here is from genome assembly GCF_000690835.1 of Fulmarus glacialis. Classification (NCBI taxonomy): domain Eukaryota; kingdom Metazoa; phylum Chordata; class Aves; order Procellariiformes; family Procellariidae; genus Fulmarus; species Fulmarus glacialis. The sequence goes on along the minus strand of NW_009198365.1, from coordinate 7,964 downwards.
AGAGCTAATGGAGGGACTCCCAGCTGGAACACTTGTCCTATTTTCCCCCTCAGCTATACGTCATCTGGTATCACCAGATATATTTTCTTCTTGCAAACCTCTCTTCTCTTACATGTAAGACAGAGAAGAAAGACAGTTTACCCAGCACAAAGAACTCCAAAGATCAGTTTGACTGTTTTTGAAGCTGTGAAAAAGATACAGGATTTTCACAGGATAATGGTCTCCTGTTGCTAGATAAATCCAAAACTAGAGGTTAAGTGTTCATGGAAAAACTAGCACAGAGGGGTACTTCTGAGCACTGCACTAGGAAAGCAAGACATTTACTGAAACGATCTGTTCCAAGGATCTTGTTCTGCTTTTTTCAGTGCCTGATAATATGTCAGGTAAAATAACCAATGGGTATAGGTTCAAAGCAGATTAAATGAAGAGCTACAGAATGACTGGATTTTTTTTTTTTTTTTAAGAAATCAGATTATCTAATGCAACCTGCAGCTCCAAGTAAAAGGAATTTCCTCTTCAAAGAAATTTATTTAAATTTGTAGGGAACAAGGAAAATCTGTTCTATTTTAAAGCTACTTTATTTCTCTACACTAGATACAACTTCCTACAATATTCTACTGCTTGATATTTTTGACCAATACATTTTAAAGTGCAAACATTTTTTCTACTGTAAATATTGCCATTATGTCAACAAGCCATAGACACTGTAGTGAGGTTCTTAAATGTTACCAGCTGACATGCTGTTAAACAAAAATATCATTTATATTTATATAAAGTTTATATATTATGTTGAGATTTTTGTTCAATAATAAAATGTAATTCTTCAAGAAAGACAAGACCGTGAGCTGCACAGACAAAATTTCCATTCCCAGGGATGGTACATATTTGACAAAAGAGGACCCTACAAAAAGGAAAGGGTAGACAGTGGCGATGCCACAATCCACAGGCACGGTGAGTTCTTCACGAGCATGATTCAGGTCTCTGATCTCTCTAAGCTTGTTCCTCCCAGCACATAATTAAGCCTTTTGCAGATAAGGACAATTCATGATAAAACCAGCTGTGAAAATCTTTCTTTACGAATTGAAATGAGGAGTTACTTATCTGTATTTCTGGTGGATGCCTAGTCTGTCTAATTCGGGATCCTGTCTCCATGAACGGCCAGAAAACACTGCCACCGAAGAAGACTCTACAAGACACGTGGGCGGAAGTGAGCACGATTGAGCTCCTGTGAAAGTATCTTTCTAATGTTTCATTGTAATCTGTTCTGCAGAAAATGATACAAGCTAAGCCAGAGTTAACAACATCGTGCTGTTGTAAAAGTAAGCTGTATATTAACAGGAGTACCATGTTCAAGCCCAGAGAGGTAATCCTTACACTCTACTTGTTGCTGATAAGATCTAGATCTGCTAGTGTACTCTGTTCAGGACAGCATGCTGTACCTCAAAAAGACTTGGGCAAGTTGGAGAAAGTCCAGAAAAATACCCATAAGACTTATCAGAGATCCCATACCGTGATTTAGGAGAACAAACTCGAAGATTGGGGAAACGGTTAACAGAAGGAAAGACAACAGAGAAATGTGATAACAAAAATATAAATACTTGCCGTGAAGCAGTAATAATCTACGCTCTGGTACTATATTCAAAACAACAAAAATATATGGTCTTAAAAGGCAACAAAGGAGATACCACACATTAGAAAGAGCTTTCTACAACTGAGTTAATGACATATAAGAATAGGTTGCATTGCAGTTCTATGCATGGCATATCTTTCACTGGAGAATTTTATGGCATGGTAGTCTAACATCTGTCAGGAATGACATGTATAGTTGATGTGCTCTGGGGAAGGAACATAATCAACTGAATATGCTCTCTTCATATCTTTCACCTCCAATTTCTATGATTCTGTAATTTCAATAGCTAGAGACTGGCTTAAACTCTGAAATGTAACACCTTACCTATCATGCAAACTTTTGTTAGCATTTGCTTTTGCAAAACTTACATCCCTAATTGGTCTAATCCTTTGCTTAATTCTGCTTCCATAGCCTCCAAAAGGCCATATTCAGATTTAGAATAAGCTCACATCAAGCTTATCCACACAAATAATATTTTACCTATCTATCTTGTAGTTCGGTTTGAATTTGGCCCAAAAATGAGAGCCTCTTTTTTATGAAAATGCAGTACTTTCCTGAGAACCAGAACACTGATATAGATCCCAAAACTAAAGTGTTTCCTTTTTAATGGACATTAAATCTGGATTCAGGCTGCTTCAGTGTCAACTTTGAGAAAGTGGAACTGCTGTTGAACTAATTACTGAGAAATCTATGAATCAGTCTGGAAGCAAATTTTCTTCCAAAATGCCTTAGAAAAGCTTCCATACTGACATATGGAAGACATTTTAAAGAGAAGATCAGTGTTGCATTGTTTTAATCTCATTGAAACATTTCTACTGAGCTTTTTTGCAGCAGTTTCCCTGTACGTATTCAAAATCCAGTGTGAAATAATCTTTTAAAACAAACTGGGCCACACTGTCCTGCACTGAGGTTTGCTTGGCAAGGCAGACGAGGCAGACCACAAGGAAGCTGGCTATGGCTCTATCATCTTCTGTCCTGCATTACAGCAGCTCAGCCTCTGAGCAGGTTCACGGAAGCCCCAGCCCTGTCTCATGCTACCTGGCAATATGCTCCCACCCTCTGACAATTGGCAAAATTTAGCCATGCTCCAGCCAGACCCAGTTCTGTCCCAGGCTGCACCTCCAGCAGGCTGACAAAGGGAATCCCTCAAGAGGAACTCGCAGCTCACCAAATACAGCCAGAATCAGACTTGCAGCGTGACCAGGGTAGCGCAAAGGGGATGAACTATGGAGGAAAATCTCACTCTGAAAATATTTCAAAATCGGCACTTATTTCCACTTCAGTTTTATGCGTTCTGCAGGTAAGATAAGAGTTGAACAAACTCCTTATCTGGAAAACAACCTCAGAACAGAAAACTAACCTTGTTAAGCAATAGCGTAGTTATAAAACTTGGATTTGATTACTTGCACAAGTGCTATGCTACTATCTTATATGTCATCAGATCATGTCAGCAAAAATATGGTGAGAAACTATATCCTAAGTCCTCAGATTAATCCCATACTTGTTCTTTACAGGATATAAGAAGGGTGGAAGATCTCATGTCATCATTTCATTCTTCGTCTTGATAGTACTGAGGTCTGATTAAGCCACAGTGTAACTTAGTATTTTTCTCAGTCCCTTCCAGGACCACTCAGTTGTCCTGGCGTTGTTAGGTACTACAGCTATACATCCCTGCTGTTTCCAGTACTGCCCTCTGTGTGAGGAGGATCAAGTGCAATTGTTTCTCAGCTGACTGTTTAATTGTTTGACTCTTGACAAAAGGAACTTGTGCAAGGGCAATGATTTACCCTGTACCTCCAGCTAAATCAGGGACCAAAAAAGATCTCTCTCTTTTCAGTGCTGGTAAATAGTACATGAAGGCAAAGGCTATTACGACATAATATTTGCTAATCTACTTACAGCAGAGTTTCTGGGAACAAATAGTCATATGAGACTATCAACTAAAAAGATAAATTTCTAAATTTATGCATAAAATTGACCTAAGTATACTCTGAAAGACCCAGCAAATAAAATATTCCAAAACTATTTTTGAAGTTACAGTCTTTAAGCTAGTGTCATCGCTTTCTGAGTCTGCCTGACAAACGTAAAATGTTTAGGCACAGTAGGACTGTGATTAGGGAAAAGGGTTTTTTTCAGCAACTGTTCACCAAATTCACAAGAGAAAACATTAGATGTGTTTTTCTGTTTTAGCAAATCTATAAAGCACCAACATCATTATAGGCTTAGCTAAGGAGATAATTGTAACATAGAAACTGATCATTCACTATGATGATATAAGTGTGTTAAGAAGAGCTGTGTGAGGTAACAGATAACATCTGCACATGACTCTAAACTTGTCAGTGGGCTTATGAAATTAATTTCTTCAGTGAGAAGCATGCCTATTTTACATACATCTATACAGATCTCTTTCTTTTCCCTGCCCCTGCCCCCAAAGAAAAGGAGCAAAATCTTTACATTTCTGGCTATGAAGAAGTTGTTTTCCTGACATTTTATAAATAATGGCATGACTTCACTGGACAAGAGACATTATAAGCACTTTAGCCTGATAAAGGTTTACCTTGTTTTCTAGAAGTGCAGCAACGATGTCAATGCTAAAGAGTAAGAAAGCCGAAGCCTGTTTCAAACTGTAGCTGAATACAAGTTTGTGAGATATTTAATGGAACTTGGAAACTACTTAATTTTTCTCCCAAGAGTGTAATAGAGTATCATCAGGATCTTCATATTATTACTAAAAGAACAGCCACATCTGTCAGTAAATTTCTTCAAAAGTCAAAGCTATGTATATGTACGTGCAGTCACTCCCCGTCAAAGAATTGCTTTCTGCTTTTCTTGAGAAGACAGGAACACAATCATTTCCTGTTACTTGATTGTCTCCAACTTCTCCTTGCAGAACTTATAATGTAAAGTAATTGTAAATCTTGATGACTAGAATGTTTTAGAATTTAATAAAGATACATGCTTTAATGGGTTTCTTTACTCAGCCATCATTTTTTATAATTGAAATCAAAAAACCTTTACTCATCCTATGAGTTTGCTCATTTGATCATCCATGATTAAGATGAGTAAAACCTTCCCAAAGAAGCAATTCAGCACAAGCTGCCCCCATACTTCTGAAGGAATGAAAGAAAAACAAAAAAAAGGATCAGAAACTGGCAAGGAATCCTGCCCTTGGATAGCCATTGGAGTCTTGCGTCCCTAAACCTGCGTTCTTAAGTGATTTAATCTGTCCACAAGGGTTTATTTATCACTTACTTTTGACAAAGTTCAGTCATATTTATCCATGCTGGTCCTTTTTTCCTCCATTTAATCATGCATCCTTTAGAGGTTCTGGGATCTTTAATCTTGGCTGATTCACCACCTTTTTGCGACCAAAATGGATTTTACTGTTCTGCAATCATGCTTTTCAGCTTCTCTTCCTCTGTTCCAGTGAATAACATCACCGTCTCTTCTCCATCACCAAGGCTCAGACACTACGGTAAGGTCAGTTTTGACTGTTCTCTCCCCTGCTTGAAGATAATTGTCAAATCTTGCCTGCTTTTTTTCCCCATACAAGTCTGTTCCTTCCTTCTTAGCCAAACATTTGGACTTTTCTTCTGTATCTTTTTTTCTTTTCTTGGGTCTTTCCTATGCTATATTTTTTTCCTGTTTTTCCCCTTCAAAATGCTTGCTGCCAAAACTGTCAATCACCTTTCCTTTCTTTTCTTACACAGATGCAGTGGAAATCATGATCATCTAAAACGTTGTGTGCATGTGAAGTATTACACACTTAAATAACAGAACATTGAAGATAAGCAGTAAAAAACAATCAAAGCAATAGTATCTCTTCCTATGTTTCCTCAGACACTTTGAGAACTATTCAAGTATCATCTTATCGAGGGGAGGATGAGAGGAAAAAAGTACCAACCTCTTTTTTCCAAAGACAGAAGCTTATGTACATAAATGTTTTACATCCTTCTAACTGAGACTGCAATAATAACTGTATGCATATACTCCATACGTATACCACATAATTGCATGATGTATCTGGCTCATTAATGTTTCTACTCCCATTGTAATCCCACTGTAATCACAGCAATTTCATCTTACAAGTTAATTCTGTATAACTGTCTGTAGGCTGTGAATTAGTCTTTCTCACACTGTTTTGAAGTGTTTTCTGACCAGCCAGTCTGTGTACCTCTATTCACCTGAATATGCTGAGCTAAAGTGTTTGGAGACCCCCTCTTTGTTTAAATGTGTGTAAGTAATTAGGTTTAAATCTATCTGTTTGAGTTTGCATGCTTCAGCACAACTGCTTAAGCACATTGCACATCTTGTTTTAATCCTCAGCCATTTCTCCTCATTCTGGCTCTGGCTGGAGCCAAGCTGAGGTCCTGAATCTCTTCCGCTCTGGTGAGAAATCTTAAGGCACTGACATTGAAATACTGACATTTTTTGCAGGCATGGCCCAAATAATTCAGTTAAGACATCAGGCAGTGTCATACTGGAAGAAAGAAGGAAGAAATAACTAGGAAGAAGTATGAAAAAAATAAACCTCCAGCAGTGCTCAAGCCACTTCTTTATGTTCTGACAAACTGGGTAAGATTTTGGTATAGGATGCTGGCATTGGCACATGCTTTACAGGCATTTTGCAGATAGGACAAAGAAAGATGGTGCGGCAAATAAAACTGACTGCTCGTTGCATGAAGATTCAGCTGAAAATCAGTGTCTCTCACTGTATTGACCCATGGAAGCCACCGCAGACCGTGGTCCAGGAACCAGCCCAACCAGCCAGTGCATGACAACACACAGGCATCAACAACTCCAGCTGAGAAAACTGGGTCAGCATCATTGCACTTGCCTTCATTAAGTTACTGTTATATTGTTCTGTAACGCACGTGTGACATTTATCTTTTCTTCTCCATCTGCCCATCCTGGGCAAATGTGTATGAGTACCCTCTTTGAACCCTCTTCTCTTTTTACATTTTGTAGCCTCGTGCTCTATTCAGCAAGCACCCAGATAGCCAGTTTGATTGCCCTGAAGCCTCACAGATGCCTTGCAGCCAGATTGACAGCCAAAAAGCTACACTTAGTCACTTCCCAGCTCCCCTCCTTGTTCCCCTATCATACCCACAGCTCTTACCTCCTCTCTGTACTCTCAAAGCAATGGCCTTTGCTGTGTTTGAGTTCTTGACCACCTGCCTTCTGAGCAACATCTGGGGCCCTCCTCAGCTTTTGTGCCACGTACTCTCAGGTCAGTATCGCCACATTCGAAGCAGAACGTCCCATCACAGGAACCTACTGAGAATTAAGCATTCAATGGTTAGATTATCAAGTACGTAGTGCATTTTGGTTAGTCATGTTATTAATGAACGTCATCAGCATAAATTCTTTGTCAGTTTAGATCTTATCAACGTTCTTATGAATCTGTGAATATCTAGAGATATTCAGTTGAATTCAACAAAAAAGAAATCTCAACTTGGAAACACATAGCATACAAATTTTACCAGGGCAGGCATGCCTCTGTTATGCCTAAAATTGCTTGTAAAACAGCAGTAATGGAATAGCAAAAACAGTGCAAGTGGAAACCGAGTTTTTTATAAAGTGTTTAGCAGGATGTGACATGGCATAGCAGCATTGCTTTCTTAGCTCTGCAGTAAATGATCTTGGTCTCTTCAGCAACTCAAGCCCTCTTTCCTGAGGCGTCATCCCGCTGAGTAAGGATAGCCCTTACACATTATGTCTGTGATTTCCTTGCTGGTTGATCACATGAATTGGGGACATTTCCTTCTGTGCTCAGCTGCCTGCGAGCACAGGGACGCCAGGCCCTTTCTCACTGCCCGCTGCAGCACTCTGGCATTGCTGTCAGCTGCGCCAGATGACCCGAGGACAGGCTGCGCAATACAGGGAATTACAGGCACGACGTGTGAAGCTGCCACCCACCCACCTACTAGCAGAAATCTGTCAGATACGCAAATTCCCTGTGTTGTGGTTGGAAAGGGCAGAGAGGGAAAAACACAGCGGGGTTTATTGGCTCAAGGCTCCCCAGACCCGAAGAGGCTCTGGGAAAGACATCTCAAAACTGTGGATTTTTGCTTCCACAAAGACTTAACAACGAGCAAATAATCGCTTGTTACTTTTCTCAGTTGTCAAGGTCAACGTATGAAACACACAGTCAGTAGTGGTTTTTCAACACTTCATAAACCTGAAGGGAGCAATTTTCACTATTATTCCAGAAAAAAACGCAAAACCAAACCACGTGGGGACTGAGACCCGTTGCCTGCTCTCCCGCAGGCCACAGGACAGCCCCTTTGCAGCGCTTCCCAGCTCCGTGTCCCTGTGCCATCTCCAATGTCCC
>NW_009198364.1:0-41104 GCF_000690835.1 Fulmarus glacialis | reverse complement strand
GCTCGCCCCCTCACTCCGTCCGGGAACGGGGAGCGCTTAATCCCCGGAGGGTTGTTGCCGTGCGTCCGCCTGACCGAGCACGTGCCTCCGCTGCGGCCCCTGCTTCTGCTTCCAGCGCCCGCAGCTTTAACGCCAGTTGCAGCCCTGCGTGGGGATGTGGGTTACGTGTGAGTCTGAAACGCTTCTGTACGAGGAGCCCCATCTCGTGTTTGGCGCCGGTCTGGCGATACCTTCAGAGCCTGCGGGTTTTGCTGTGCCTGCAGGAAACACCTCCAGGAGATCCCATCCTCCAGCAGCAATGTTTCCAGCAGCTTTACCTGGGACTGGGACTGGGACTCCAGCAAGACCTCAGAGTTTCTCTCGGGCATGGGAGTGTCTGTCCTTAAGAAGGACAAGCTGGGCAACGAAAACACACCACAGGACCTGCTGGTGTCGTCGCCCTGTCCTCCTCAGAAACGGCAGAAGGTGAAGGAGAAGGAGAAGGACTTTGTCATTGTGCGCCGGCCTCGGCTGCTCCGGGAGGCAGAGTCAGGTACTGTCACCCCGGTCCAGGTTTCATTCGCCCTTCAGTAGAGATGGAGAGTGGGCATCACAAGTCATTTGTACTTTATTCTTTGCTTTTTTTTTGCTCTTTCCCAGCAGAATATCACTTCTAGATCTAATGGCTTTCAGGCTTGGGCTGATAGGTTCTGGTTTTATGTAAGCCTTTAAGCAGAGGTGTGAGTCTGGCTCCAGAACTGTGGCCCACGGAAGCCGTGGTTGGCTCCTGCCTAGTCCTGCCAGCCCCTGTCTGTGTGCCAGGGGTTTGTGCTGTGTGTCCCTGTGTCTGTCCGCTCTTGCTGCTTGGGACTTGGGTGGCACCTTAGCCCTGAGCTAAGGGGCCTGAGCTGCATCTGTTGTGCTGCCCAACACACCCCTTCCAGGAGATGTTTCGCCACATACCAAGCGGGGCCAGGCTCCTCACAAAATACACCTGTAGCTGCCAGATGAATACGGACTATTGGCGCTGCTGTCCCCAGTATAATTTTGAAACCCAGGGGCACTTGATTTTTTTTTTTTTTTTTTTTAACTTAAGCATCTAAGAAGTAAGACACTTGGTCCTCGAGACCAAAGGGATCCAGATCCACATCTCTCGCAGTGCAGGTTGAGGGATGCTAGAGGGGCAACATCTCTGCTCCTGTTGGAGCTGAGCTGTGAGCAACGCAAGGGACCCTGCCAGAGAGTGACAGGGAAGGTGCATCAAAGCTCCTGGGCTGGAAAGAGACTGGCAAGGAAAGAGCAGGGCTGTAACCTGAAGACCTGGGGCACTTGAAGAAGGGGTTATAGGATGCTGGGGTTCTTTCCCTTGTATCAAAATGTGTTTCCAGTCTGCACCGACTGCAGAATGCAAAATAAAGAAACAGCTCGCTCCGGACACCAGCTGTCCTATGAAAGGTGGGAATGCCCTCAGCTAACCCTGATTTTAAATAAGACAGAGTGCGGGCTCATAGTCAGCTGTTTTTGAGCTCCACCACCCAGAAATCTCCCACGTGAATGGCAACGCCTTCTGGAGCCCTGTATCTACTCGTGAGAAGTTGAGATCACACCACATCCTTTCAGATAATTCTTGGGGGGGGCGATAGTTAGCGTGCATGTTTTAAGGAGCAGTTTGCAGTACCTGCTTTTCTCTGTGTACCATGCAAAAGCATAGCTCACCTTGGGCTCCCTTCTGGGATCCTGACATGCATAGGAAGGATGGGCATTTCAGCAGGGAAAAAAAAAAAAAGAGGACTGAACAAGCCTTAGAATACAAAGGAAGTAACTGAGCTGCTTGTTTCCAAAATGTGAGTATGTGAATAAAGATTACTGTCTTTTTTTTCAGGGAGATTGTTTTTCCATAGCTTTAGTATGTATACTGGCTTGACGTTATGGAAAGCTTTGCGTTTGCCAGTCATACCTAGGCAAAGATGGTAGTAATATCTGTCTACTATGAAGAGCTGGAAGGGGGATGAGTAGTGGGCTGATGTCTGTATAGCCTAGAGAGAGACTGTAGAGGTGCTTTTAACAACCAAGCCAAACAAGGCATCTGATCAGCAGGCAAAAATGAACTAGCTTTAACTAGAATATCTAAAGGTGTTTCTTGGGATGCACTTCCAGATGAATTGCTTTTGGCAATCTTTGCATATTTGCCCCTAAATGACTTGCTAAAGGTTTCCCTGATTTGCAAGAGATGGCATCGTCTTTCGTAAGTATTACTTTTCATCATTTAGTACTAAGAAAACCTTTGCTTCCATAGACTGTTAAATGATCTCATCTTGTTTATTCATGTATAATTCAATTTATGCTCTATGTGGGTTATATGTGTGTAAAAGATGGCTCACATATTTTAACATCAGTAAATTCTGTTAAATAGCTTTCCCTCTTCTCAGTCTTTTGTGACACCAAAAACCTTCTGTGGTTGTATTCATAGTTCTGACCCTTTCTAACTCACTAACAAGTAAAATTCTGTGCCTTAGGTTTGATGAATCTCTCTGGCAGACTCTCGATCTGACTGGTAGAAATCTGCTGCCAGGAGTGATTGGACAGTTGCTGCCTGCAGGTGTTACTGTATTCCGCTGCCCAAGATCTTGTATCGGAAATCCATTGTTTAAAACAAGCAAGTAAGGCTTTTTCTGAATGTTCTGGATCCAAAACCACGTCTCAAATATTCACAGTTTCTCTGTGTATTTTTGCTTTTAAGGTCTCCACCAGTAGTAGCATTTGTGCTGTCTCTGGAGTGTGGAAGAGCTGATCAGTGGTTAGGCATGTATTGAAATAAGAGGATCTGCATTCACCTGTCAGTTATTTAAAACCAAGTTAATGTGATTTTTGAAAGTATCAAGCACCATCATCCACTTGCAATTTATATCTTGTAGAACCAAGAATTGTCAGCATCTCCAGCATTTTTATACGGGAAGCTCAAAAAAATTATTTAACTCCAGCAGGATAGACTTTCAGGTGTTATGACAAGTCCTGTAAATACCTTGAGGATACAAGTTCTGCAGTTTTCACTGCTAGCTTAGCATAAGGCCCAGTGAGACATACTATGTGCAGCTTAATACAGCAGTATAATTATTTTCTGCAAGCTTTGCACAGTTTTAGCGTATGGGGTATAGTTATAGTATGGGAAATTTGCAGAGCAGGTTTTAATGCAATTTTAGTAACCTGCCTTTCTCCTTTTTTAGACCTCTCAGAGTTCAACATATGGATTTGTCGAACTGCACAGTGTCTGTTGCAGATCTCCAGAGTATTCTTTGTCTGTGTGAAAGGCTGCAGAACCTCAGCTTGGAGGGACTAGTGCTTTCTGATGACATTATCAAGTGAGTGACATGTTTGGGAATATTCAGTAAATACCTTCTGTTTGGTGCTATCATTTTGTGCAGGCTAGCAAAAGAATGCAGTTGGGAGTTGTTCATTGTGGGAGTCTTTTGAAATGGCCGGTTTTAGGCACCTCACAGAGCTAGCTGGCAGGCTAGATGAGCTGCCTCTTTCCTCTCTATCCTCCAAGAGGTGAAGTGAGGAGGAAACACCCCTCTGGAAGAGTGTTTCTTTGTGGCTTTTTTTTTTCATTCCCCAGAGTAGGAGGAGCCTGGAGAAACTGCTGATCTCTCTAGGGTTTATGTGTCAATTGGCTGTTCCCGCAGCCAAGCTGTACAGCAGAGCTACTTTTATTTTCCCATTTCTGTGCTCCCAAGGGAACTTTGTCTTTGGCATACAGGTTCTTTTCTATTTTAAGGGGTCTCAGCAGCTCTCCCACCAGATGCTCCGTGTGTTTCTGCACTATTTCTCACTCTGAGTGTCTGGAAAATTACAGATTCTGTCAAGCAGATGAACCGTTGTTTGGTTAAACTGGAAAGACAGTAATGGGTGTGCAGTCCGTCACACCAGGTGACTGTGGAGGTGCCAGGGACCATAGGTCAGATGGCAGAGACTCTGGGCGTCCTGCTTTCTACTTCTGAGCTTTCTGATGCCTTCCTCATCCTAGAGGGGAAAAAAAGAAAAAAAGAGCACAAATAATCCAATATAATTTGGCTTTTGATACCAGATAAAAAATATCTGAAAATTGGGTACTAATTAGGCATCAATGATGGAATTTTATTGCCTTGGGTACAAATATAGATAGGTGGTGTAAGGGTTTTTCCAAGTTTTGCCAACTGCATGTCTGCTCTAGTCCTGCAAACAGATGCATTCAGGGGGATGCTATTTGGACATGTGTTTTGTTCTGGAATAACCTCCATCTTGCAGAGGGGTGACTTCAGAAATGGGATGATTGCTTTGTCTTTTGTAGAGGTATAGTCATCTCTAATAAGCCATGGTGTGTGTTTAATGGCATACAACAGGAGAAGGTGAAAAGAAATTGTTTCCTTAGCAGTTTATAAATATGCAGACTTGTCAGGAATGTCAGATAAATAGGCAAGTATCCCTTTCGAAGTTGTGCCATGATGCAGCAAGTACAGAGTTACCCTTAGTGACTCTTAGGTTGGTCAGTTTACTGAAGATGCAGTGCTGCATGTTTAACGAATAATTCTGTGCCTGGGATCTTAACTCTTGTTTAAAACAATCACAGATCCTACCAATGCAAGCAATGTTCCAACATTTAAATTTTATCAGACTTTTCTTTCTTCTTCTCTACAGGAGCATTGCTAAGAACCCCAGTTTGATGCGACTAAATCTCTGTGGGTGCTCAGGGTTTTCTGCAGAAGCCTTGGAGCTGATGTTGAGCAGCTGTTCTATGTAAGAAAAGTAGTTTTTGCTATTCCTGCTTACTGCTATTCCTGAGAAAAACGATCCTTTTTATTTTTTTCCATAGGCATCTCAACTGTACTTGTCTCGTATCTTTTTTTATGAGTCTGTTTCTGTTCTTAAATGCCTAGCAGTTGATTTATTAGCTGAATAGTCAGATAGTTTCTTTCCATCAAGCTATTTTCTTCTTTAATAGCAAAGATGTACTTCAGTAGTTTTTCATGAGCTTCCTTAATCATCCTTAAAGGAAGTCTTGTTTGTGGGTAAGCCCCATTTATGTTCCTTTGATTATCATGTAAATTTGATTTTCTTAATGAAAGCAGTATATGATCCTCACAAAATGAAAGTGTGTGTTTTGAAACTGGTTGCAAAGGGAGCTCTGGGACTCCACTTTTCAGAGTACAGCATGAATAGCAGAAAACATTGTGCCTTTCAATCCATGATAGAATAATCCTTCAGTAACCTTCTATTTTATGAAGCACTGTGTTCAGATTTACAGCTCCAGTGATTAAACCATCTGCTGGCAGGAAGTCACTGAACTGAGCCCCAGTCGGTCTGGGATTTATATCCTGATCTTTCTGCTGACTTCCTGTGAGATGCTAGACAATCTACTTAATCTTTGCTTTTGCAGAAGCATGTTTTTAATCAAACTGCAAGTTAACGGACGGGCAAAGCCTTAATCTTTCTCTGCCTCTCATGGGTAGATAATGCTTTCTATTCCTTGGTCTGATTACTTGGATCATGAGCTCTTTAGAGAATGGCAGTCTGTACAGTGCACAGGGAATAGCAGATGGCAAACCTGATCCTAGGAATGCTAGTAGTAATTTAACTGTTTTTTTTCATTTACATAGAGATTGCCAGCTAAATGCTCTAGTTGTGCTGTTCACTGTGTCTTCGTCCTCTGGTTACATCTACACCATCTGCACACAAAACAAATACTTTGTCCAAGCCCCAAATCGTGATAGGCTATAGGTAATCAAGCATGTAAAGAGAGTTAAGGTCACAGCATGGCCAATGCTTATATAAAACTATGAAGTATTTTATGCTAATTAGGATTAATTGGTCATCTGACCAATGCTAATAATGGATAGCCTTTTTTCCTTTCAATGTGAACATCTGTTCAGTAGTAACAGATTCAGGTCACAAACCCAGAAGCAAGATGAAAAGACAGTGTCTCCCGTGGCAGTCCCCAGAGAGAACCGTTTCACTTCCTAAGATACTATTGAATCATTCCAGTTGGAAGTGGCCTTGGGAAGTCAGTTTAACCCCTTGCCCAGAGAAGGGTTTAAATTCAGCACTGGCCAAGTTGGTGAGGACTTTCTCTGGTTAGATCTTGAAAACCTCCAAAGACAGATTCCACAGCCTCGCTGGGCAAGCTGCTCCAATGCTTAATTATTGTCATAGTGAAATTTATGAATGTTATGAATACACGAAGTTGGTAGTAGGTGTGTTACACGTTTTTGCCTTAAAAGTATCAACTGTAATAGATAATATCAGAACTCAAACTGTATCTCAGTCATTCTTCCAAACAACTGTTTGTTCATTTGTGTGTAGGTTGGAGGAGCTTAACTTGTCCTGGTGTGACTTCACAGCCACCCATGTCAAAGCAGCAGTCAATCATGTTACTTCAAAAGTAACCCAATTAAATTTAAGTGGATACAGACAGAATCTACAAATACCAGGTAAATAGCAGCATGGTAAACCTTTATCCCTCTATGGGATAAAGCAGCAGGCTTTATATTTTCTTCTGGTTGGCATTCGCTGTGTGTATAGAAAAATTGTGCACTAACACTGATTTTGTGCTCTGTGTAGCTTGATGTTCTTGCTGTCAGAGAATCTTACTCATGTCTCTGGCTCAGCCATGAAGGGTGAGATGATTTGTCTTCTGAACTTAAAAATAGTCAGGTGAAAGCTCATTTCATCTTCAGTTGAAAGGTACAGCCCTTACTTCTGAAGTACATCCTGGAAGCAGGATACACTGGATCCCATGTTCCACCGTGAACTGTAAATTAGCCTTCCAGATACTGTTCTTGGAGCCTTCTTAAGGCTTCTGCTATTGTGGCTGCTTGAAGGTGTCTTCCAAAAGAGAACACTCATACTACTTGAGTTTCAGCCTGACGTGATGTCCTACAGATACCAGTTAATTTGGAAGGCAAATAATCTCAGTAATCAACATTAACTATTTACTTGCTAATAGTTCTAGGAGGGAAGGTTGGGTAAAGTTGCAGGGTAATAGAAAATGCAGAGAAAATTTAGATTTGGGGAGAGGGCACAACAAAGTGGACAAGAGCATAGATAAAAGGTGAAATGGCTTTGGTGGTAAAGAGAAAATAATTTTCTCAATGAGCAAATGTGACGATACGGCATTGGCTGACAAGCAGGTAGCTGACACACAGGCTGTGACCTCTTTTTTCTGTTTAAACGTCACACAGACCTCGGCATGCATTGCCTTGTGGGGAAATACACCAGTCTTCTTTTTATCTCGGCCCAAAACCCGTAAATAAACATGCTACATAATGTCCTTCAAATCAGGAATTTGAACCTTTGTTGATCTTAGCATTAGAGAGAATGTGCGGAGCTCTTCTGTTTGCAAAACACTTTCTATGAGTAATTTTACTCTGTTTCAATGCAATTTATAAGGCATAAGATTTGAATAGTTACTAGTCATTGTAATTTAGGTATTGTTTTCTATAGTTTTTGCGCGTGAATTCTGAAATACCAAAATCCACCTTATTAGCATCTTGCTAATAATAGTGGCCTTTTAGGTGGTATCTGAGCCACAGGTGATTCTATGCTATTTGCAGACAATGAAAAGATGGTCTCAAGAATTTGCAGTTTAAATCAGGAAATCCATAACTTTCATGAGGAAAGAACTTTCTATGAGTAAAAACAGATGCCTAAAGAACTTGATGTTCTGAAAGGGTATTTGATGTGTGGAAAATTTTTGGTATTTTTTCATTACATGTAAGAATTTCAGGCATCTCACCATTACTGTGTCTCAGTAGATTTCTAAGCAATATCACTTGAATGATTCACTTTCTAAGTTGCTGGCACAACTGACTTTTAGGGACACTTCTTTGCACTAAATGGATCTGTTTTGCTGAGGATTAAAAAAATGTCCCTGTAAGGTATCTTGATAGGCAGACTATATGCTGTAAGTCTTAAGCATGAATCTTTTTAACAAAAAGTTGTGCTTCCAATTGTGGGGTTCCAGTAGAGAAGATACAAATGAACATACACGGAAGTGAGTAAGCTGTATAAAGCATGTTCGTCTTGTTACTCGAAGATGGACTGACTCTGTGTGACCTCTTTTCAGACATTAAAACACTGGTGGAAAGATGTCCTTTTCTCGTCCATTTAGATCTAAGGTAAGAAGACCTGTGCAGCCAGTCCTTAAATCCTTCTGGTTCAGGGGATTGCCAATTCTATTATGTAGCAATAGTGCATGATCGTGTAGGATTGCACAACCAGAAAATACTTTCTGTGCTAAACCTACAAAAAATTTGCTATCTGGCATGACTTAATCTGGAGCAGGTAATTAACTTGAAGATTTCTTTGTTACCTCAGCGTAAATTTTACATACATACGGTATCTGTTAACTAACAAGTGATTATAGTCGATAGGTAGAGTGGAAGGAGGCATTTAGATCCATACAGTTTGAGCCTAGCATCCTAGAGAGGGTTTCGTTCAGCTCTGATATAAATTTGTTACTTGGCCATAGAACTGTAAAAAAAAAAAAGTGTATTTTGGTTTTGACCTAGTCAATTAAAATATTTTGAAATCTTGATGTGTAAAGTAATTGCCTTTTCATGGCATGAATTCTGCTGCAGAATATCTGCCTGCAGAGAAGCTTCTGCTTCACTTGCCCTTCAGTGAAAATCAAAATCCGTCCCCCACAACACACACACTAGAAATGGGTTACTTCCATATTGAGCAAAAAAATACTTCAGTGGTAGAAAAAGAAGTTGATATTCATGAAATTTTTCAGCCTGAATTTTGGAAACACCTTTTTGCTTAAACGCCTATTTCATGTGCTCTCATGTACAGTGACAGCGTGATGTTGAAGCCTGAGTGCTTCCAGTATTTTCGTCAACTCAACTTTCTACAACATCTGTGTCTTAGCCGATGTTATCAGATATCACCGGCTGCCTTAGTGTAAGTAATCTCTAAATGGCTTTGGTTTGCTATTCATACAGAGGATAAGTTAATTTAAACTTGCTTTATTTTAGGTTTAGAATTCCAAGAACTGTTTTGAAAAACTTATTGGTATGAGGAATTATTGGTATGAGGAACTGAGGTAAAATAACCTGACTGCTAAAGCATGTACCTTTGAGAATCCAGGCTGGAACCAAAGGTATCTGAGATAATCTTTCCGTGATGTCAGTCTGTACTCATGGAACTTGCTGCTCAGTGCGTACATCATGTCTTCCCTTAATGGCATTATACTACTGGTGCTCATTACTGCGAGGTACAGCTGGATGTTCCAGTCCTGCCAATGATCAGTATTGGTGTCAATATTAGGCTTTCAATTATGCAGCAAGGAAGGTATAGTCCTTTGGAAGAGCTAACAGAGTTGACAGTACTTGAAGACTAGCTAATCTGTTTATATTCCTTTGCTTTTGTGTGCACCTGTATCAGTTACTGGTTGCCAGTGAAACACAGCTTAGAGTTACTTGCATGTGGGTTTTTTCTGCCTTTTATTAGTATAGCAGCTGTCCATCTCAATCCTCTCAGGAAGGATGTCAATCCTAAGGATATGATCAACAAGAAAAAGGTTGTGAGAGGAACAGGACTATCAAAATTGGAATCTGAAGAACCCTTTCTGTAGCAGTGTGTGCTGTCATGATGATAGGTTCCAATTTTGTCCAATACTTGCTTATAGATACACAGTTCACATGATGACTGGGCAAACTGAAGCAATCAAGAAGCCAGGCTGGCTACTCACCAAAATGTCATAACAAATTGGAGACTGATAGTACCTAGGGGCTTGTGTCCTCTGAGCCACATCCTGAAACTTCATCTGGGGCAATTCCTTCCACTTGTTCTAAATATTTAAGTTCAGGGAAATGAAAGGGGAGAAGCCAGTTTGTTTTCACTCTGTGTGAGAGAGAGAACAGCAAGAAGCAATTTATTCAGCTGGTTTCCTGAATTATTGGTACAGAGAACTAGTTTCCATTAAATATGTGCTTTTAAAAAGTAAGAAGGGGAATTTAGCTTAAGTAGTTACCTCACTTCTAAAAAAAAAAAAAAGTAGAAAAACAGTTACCTAGTTTGGGTACAGACTGCAAAAAAAAAAAAGTTTTCAGGTTCGTGATTAATTTCGTATTTTTCTCTTTCTAGAGAACTTGGTGAAATTCCAACGTTAAAGACTCTTCAGGTATTTGGAATAGTGACTGATAGCTCCCTACAGCTCCTCAAGGAAACGCTTCCTGACATGAAGATCAATTGTTCACACTTTACAAGTATCGCAAGGCCAACTGTTGGCAGTAAAAAGAACCATGAGATTTGGGGCATCAAATGCAGATTGACGCTGAGAAATCCTAGTGGCTTATGATTACGTACAACGCACTGGATGCGATGGACACACTGTGTGTAGTGAAGCTCCTTAAGAAGCAGAGTGCTGGAGCACCTTTAATCACAATACTGTTATTGTAAAAAGCCTTCTAACTTGGTCTTATGCCTTAATGTAGTTTAATAAATATTTTTACAGTTTTTTTTTTTACTTAAAGCCCTTAGAAATCTGATGATCTGTGAGCAATTGTAGAATTTTTCTCCAAGTCCTTTTTTTTTTTTTTTTTTTTACAGGGGAGCTTTTTTTAAAAAAATATTATGAAACAATCATAATTAAACAGTGTCAGCCTCTAGCAACTGTTGCACGTTCTGATGCAGCTTTTGTTGCTCTAAGGTTTTTTAAAGGTGCTTTTGGTTAACAGCTCTACAATTCCTGAAATGGCTTGTAGAGGTGCTAGATATTTTAATAAGGCTTATTAAGGAATTGTCTTTGTCTGAGTTTGCAGAACTCAAAATGAATAATGGTATTAAACCTATTCAAATCCTTAATTGAACAAGATGTACTGTCTTGGGGTAAGCTACCCACTGTTTGAGAGGGACAGAGGACTGAGTCTGAATTCACCAAATCTGAAAACAGCAAATAGGGGATGTCTACACAAAAGCAACTAAGAGACAGCTCAATTCTGTACAAGTTAAGAAGCAGTATAAAGGAGCTACAGTGAAGTTTTTCTTTAGCAGGCCACAAAGGTAACATCTGTTCTTAGTATTCTTCATTGTTAGCAAAATATAGTCTGAAAAGCCCATTCAGAATAAGCATCTGTAAAGTAGATGCTGGTTATCAATTGTTTCATGTTGTGGTGCTAGGTCTTCTGACTAAATATTACAGAACCTGAATGTAGTTTCTGTAAGCTTGATCTCAGATAAAACTTTTTAAAAATGTTCTCTTACTTCCTTTAAAGAGTAAGATCCTTCAACTGCAACTGATAAAGTGGCAGAAATCTTGCAGGAGGAGGGCTCAAATGGTTCTAGATCTCAGACCAAAACCAAAACCTGGGACTGCAGCATAAGAGTGCTGAAAGGAAGAGATGCTTTGGTGCTATTAAGACAACAATTTCTCTTTTATAATAGCTTATGTTTGTAGTATCATTTCACTTCTTGTATCTGTAACACTAATCACTACTGTCTAGTGTTGGGTTTTTTTTAAAGTCACATGAAAAGCTGAGTAACTGTCTAAAACAAACCAACAAAAAAAACCCCAAAAAACAAAACCAAACCCAGACTAACGATAGGGGCAGGTAATAACTTTAAAATTTAAACATTGATCTGGGTCTATCATCAGGTCCTTGTGCATAAGCCTGGAATGTCCCAGCAGGTATAAATGTTGGCTGAGAAGTCCTAGGGCAAAACGCACCTTGTGTAGGGCATGAATATGCTGCTGCTGTTCCCGTAAATGCAGCAAGCAGGCAGGTGGTGAATTTATTCATGGATGTTTAAGCTTAACCTACGGTATTACTGTAGGGCTGTTACATAGGTATAGTGTTTCCCATCTCAATCTGAAGAGTTCAGGAATAAATACCTGGTAGTACAGAACAGATTAATTACTGTGGAAAGATTGTATGTATACTAGAATTTGATATTTAACTTTACTTTCTACTGTATAGCAAATACAGCATTACCTTGTTAATCTGTTCTAAGTTGTTTTGGTTTTTATTAAATTTAAGAGCGTAAGTAGCACTTGAGTCACTAATGGGCTTGTTCCCCTTACAAAGGAGTTAATGGGCAACATGCATACCTTGTGAAAGCTGGAGTGGAGAAGTGATGGGAGGTTGGAGGACACTGGATATTATACTACTTCACAGTTTGCAGCCTTAGGTTTATGCCTTAAATTACTTCAAGAAAAAAAGTTGCAGTACAGCACTATTGTAAATTCTTCTCTGCATGCACAGTGTAACCCCATACAACTTCTCTTGCATTTAATAAAGATCTAAGGAATTGCTATATTGTACAAAATGACTGATGGATGGGAGAACACTTTCGCTGACTTGTCACCAACTTTGCATCATGGGTTAAAAAAAAGAGAAATTTGTCCAAGCAATGTCTAAACAAGGGTGGTTTAGAGGACAGGATGTTATCACCAATACATTCAACATTTAATAGGCTGTGCTTTAAAACTGTGTACAAAATTGGGAGAGTAATATGGCTTTAGCTAGAAGAAATAGTCTTGCACTTGCGGTTTTTTTTAAGTACCAGGTTTGGAAGAGGACAAACATTTCTATTGCATATCTATTGGTTACGATGGCAGCAGTAGCAGACACATAATGGAAGCCCTCTGGGTAGGGTGCACCACTGATCTTTTCCTAAGTGAAAAAAGTTATTTGTTAGCTCCAAGCAATCCATACCAAAAACTGCTACCTAGATAAATCTCTGCATTTTACCTAAAGCATGAAGGCTTAGAAACCATTATTTAAAACAAACTGCACAGTAAGTGTAGAAGCTGAGCACATGAAGCACTTCTGACAGTTGAAATAAGGCACAGGACAGCTTCATGTATCTATTAAGTTTTTAATTTTTATTACATAATGTATAAACACCACTTTTTTAAAAAAAAGCAAAGAATGACAAGTCTAGTTTAGCAGAACACAGTGTTCTGGCACTAAATGAAAAGACCATGGATTTGATTCAGCAGGTAGAAAAGGTGCAGAGTTCAGTGCCAGTTCAGGCAGATTAAATCAATGTTAAACCAATACTCAGTCCTGCCACAGAATACTGTCTACCAGGTAAGTTGTCTGTACTGCAATCCTTTGTAATAAAGGATCCTTAAAAAGGATTCTATAATTCTTCAATAAAAAAGGTAGCTGCTTACTGTTTATCTATTATAGATCTCTGAAATCATCCTAGTTATTTAAATCAAGCATTCACCAGTAAATGCTTCAACAGAAGTGCAATTAAATATAGACAAAACCAGTAGAGGCCACTCATGAGTAGGTCAGGTTTCCATTTTGCTAAGTAAGTTAGGAATTTGACTGTGGAATTTCTTACTAAGCCCTAAACCAGATTATACGTTGGGTCTGTAGGGCCTGAAAACATTGCCTTTTAGTCTCAGCATTCATAACAAGGAATGACAGGCATCTTTAAGAGGTATGCACCCTGATCAGACTGATCAGTCTCCATTAAAATATTACAGCACACAAATTCTCTAAGTAGGGGACAGGGTTTTCTGCCATAAATTTATTTATGCAGGTATTCAAAGACACTTTCAATACCTAAACCTCTGATCTAACACAGTGGTAAAGTCCTAGGAAGTCATAAATTAGTGTTAATGGAATTGGTGGGTTGGGGGTTTTTTTGAATCTTAACAGCGTATTGATTAGTATACTAGACAGAGGCAGATAAACCATCCTTAACTGGTTACAGATGGATTAGGAGTAACAAAAAGAGCCTAGCCTCTGAGCAGCCAACTTTCTAAAGAAAGAAAGAATAGTCTTTTGCATCTTTACCTTTAGACCTGTTTTGCAGATTATTTTAGACATTAAGAGCCCTATTCTAATAGTTCCTGAACTTACCAAGTTTTGAAAGAGTATTTGGCTACTTTGATTTTCCCCTTCTGGTCTGCAATCCTGGTAACTCAAGCAGATAGTGTAAATAACTCAATCTGCAGCACATTTAAAAGGTGAAATGTACACAAACAGCGATAGCTTATTCAAAAAGCTCCATCAGTATCACATTTGCCTAGAATTGAATGGTCTGGTAAAATCCAATTTCCTCTAAATTCTGGTTTACAGTGAATACAAACTCTTAAGTAGTAGAAGGAAAAAATCCTTTATCCACTTCCTCCACCTATAAAGATCAGTTTACATTTTGTGAGTAGCAATAAATACACTGATTGGCCACACTGGAGAACACTTCCATTAGACCTGAGAACGTCTGTTACAGAATTCTCTTCATTCAAAAGTAGTTTGAAGAAAACTCACTTTTGGAAATAGATCTGTAGTAGACAGGACCAAACACATTTGTTTCAAGCCATGTAGTTGCTGTAGGAATCTTCATTTTGTCAATTCCACCCTCTCATCTATGCAATTATCAGCACAGACTTTCAAAGGCAGTCATAGTTCACAGTTTCGCTAAAACATTATCTAAAAAGTCACTTCCTCTTCTATAATCAGAGGTTTTTTCCTATTATCAACTTGCTTACTTAACACATGATCAGAGGCATGTAAAATTAAAATTAATTTGTTGCCAATTAAATATTAGTAGAATTCATCATAGGATTGGAAATTTAAGCTTTCTGGGGAAGTTCAAAACATACTTGGAAAACTGGGAGACATATAGATATTAACTTGTGCTCCAACTACTAGCACCCAGCACATTCATTCTTCTTCAATTATAAAGAAACTCAGAAAAATTCCAAACCATTCAACTTAGTAAGGCCAAATAGCTTCCTAAATGGTAGCCACCTACATACACTACTGTGACTGAACACCTGCTAGCCAGCTAATCCATTCAATGAAGGAGTATATCTTACTTCAACATGTTTCCTATGGTTTGTATATTCCTACTAAAGGGCTCAAGAAAACCCTTGGGTTTCAAGTCCCTCTCTAGTCAAAGAAAAAAGGTAAGAGCTACCTCATTCAAGATGTGGTTAAACCAGACTTTTACTTTTGATGTAAATCTACAAAGTAGAAAAAATACTAGAAGAGGAAAAAAAAATTGTCACAAGTTGTATGAAACTACAAAGTTGTAAAATTTTTGAAAAGCATACAAAAGGTTTGTATTTCCATTTCCATTACGTCAACATTAGGATTTACCAAAATTTATATATCCTGGCACCAAATTGCTAGATTGACAGTCAACTTTTCTACAAAAGTATATGTATGAAGGTGTTTAGTTTCATCAGTCCCAGACTGTTACTACAAAACTGTACATCTGAATATTTAATGCTATTGACTTAATACTTGAACCCATCTACCTGTGTTTGAAAAGATGTTCTTTCATGTTTGCCTTACAGGTTAAAATGTCAATTTGCACTGAAGTTAGAGGTAAGACTTCAGATATATTTCTTTTACACCAGATGCAAAAAGAGCATAAATATCAGGCTAAGTTTTCCCCAACTCAAAGGAATTAAAAGCATTTCAAGCTTTCTCCAAATGCTCTTGCATCCAAATAGACCGACTTCCAACTTAATACAGCATTGTGATGTGCTGTCTATCTCCAGAAGTTCCCTCTCTGGATCCAGAATTGTTTCAGCAGAAGACACTAGGGTTCTTCATTCTTCCAGCAGTACAGTGCACAGCGCATCCTCTGTATCAATCATTATTGAAGCTATCGCTCCATCATTGAACTCAAAAGATGTTCCTCCATCTACAACCATACATGCATCCCAACAACGGGAACGGACACAGACTCTGCAAAAACCCAAAAAATAAGTTTTCACAAAATAGCTTAAAAAATTTAAGTATTTCACACAAACACTTACCTGAGCACTAAGACTGGTTCTTGGGCATTCCTTTGCGTGGGTCAGTAAATGCTTAATCACATGGGAGCATACTTAGAGAAGAATTTAGCATGGTACTAAGCACTAGAATCTCCCAACCTATCAGTACTTTGTATAGACATAGCAAAGAGTCCAGAGAGGACTGAAGGACTTCTTCAAATGGTGACTATTGCTCCAAGAGTCTGAGAACAGCCTGTAACATAACACTTGATATAGAAAGCTGCAGTTCAGGTGTAGTTTTTAAAGCAAGCTACTAACAATCCTATTTAATAGTGATTTGTTTAATCTTTCACAGAAGAGTTTTAAATTAGTTATGATTCTAATGTATGGTCTTCATGTTAAGTGGAACATGCAGTTCCAACTAGCAATGCATGAGATTCAAATAATTTGGATATTAATACAGTCTAATTTGTTATGAATCATTCAGAAAGAGAAGGGAAAGTAATTTCAAGCACAAAGTTGAAGGTCAGAATGCTTGCCAGGCAACATCATAAATAGGTATTGCAGCATATTGCTGTCAATATTAGAGTTTGACTACTGTATCTTTAAGCCAATAAATTTAAATTTAAGCTTATAAAATTTAAGGCAGCTCTTTTAGAGCTGGACAAGACAGAATAAAGCTACTAACCATCTTCCTCTTCACTTACCATTAAAAGGAAAATTAACTCAACCATTGGAATTTGTCTTTTCATGTATGTAGCAAGCGAGAACAGTATCAAATAAAGAACTCTCCAAACTTTTTTCATATTGCTAGATGGGAACCAATAGTTATGCAGCAGTTATAAGCAGCTGCAAGACTGCAGTCTCACATGGATGTGCTTGATTGTTTCTGACTTAGGTCTTGGTCTAGAAATGTTCTGATCTCCAAAATTTAATCAACAATTATCCAGTGACTTAAATTTTCAGGAAGACACATCTTTCACAAATATGAAAAGCTTGGAAGCACAGCCACAGTGTCAAAGCTTAATTGGCCTCTGCACTACTAAAACACAGCCAAGTCTGGACACTGCAGAAGAATGTGGAGGCATGTTCCACTCCTCCATTTCACTCTGGGCAGCTACTATGTCAAAAAAGACAAAGAACAGCCATGGGGAGATGTCTAGTATCAAGAGCTAAAGATCAACTGTGACAGGCAGCAAATTCTACTTAAAAAAGGAAAAATGGGCAGATATCTCTCATAGGTATGCAGACATTCGTAGCTCCAGTATAGTTTTTATAGTATATCCCATGCTAAGGACTCTAAATAAGACAAGACTTAGTCCTGTAGAACACATGGATGAAAATGAAGTTATTTGCTCCTATTTTAACCTCTCTTACCACCTCTTAACTCCCAGATCGAAATGACTAAGAAGCAGTAAACATTGAAAGACACGACACATACACAGTGGGCATCTAATATCGTTAATATTTAGTTTCAGTAGCCAGAGATGTCCTTTATTACTAGGTCATAAAATGTTGCTGTAACACTGAAGTGGCTCAAAAGGAGCAGAATTTGGGTCTCCTTCGAGTCAGAGGTCCTTTAGACATTTGTTCTGATACAAAAGGTTGAATTAACATTTAATTAATACTGAGATATTGTATTATTCTCAACATAGTTATTCTGAACATATAACTAACAGTTGCATATATTTATATTTAATTGTGGCAAGCTCCAGAAAAATCATAGAATCATTTAGGTTAGAAAAGATCTTTAAGATCATCGAATCCAACCGTTAACCTAACCCTACCAAGTCCACCACTAAACCATATCCCTAAGCACCACATCTACACTCTTTTAAATACCTCCAGGGATGGTGACTCAACCACTTCCCTGGGCAGCCTATTCCAGTGCTTGACAACCCTTTCAGTGAAGACATTTTTCGTGAGATCTAATCTAAACCTCTCCTGGCGCCAGTGCCTAAGCTAAAATGACTGAATTACCAAATAATTTCGTTTGGAAGGGCATCTAGCCCATCCTTCCACTCAAAGCA
The DNA here is from genome assembly GCF_000690835.1 of Fulmarus glacialis. Classification (NCBI taxonomy): domain Eukaryota; kingdom Metazoa; phylum Chordata; class Aves; order Procellariiformes; family Procellariidae; genus Fulmarus; species Fulmarus glacialis. The sequence goes on along the minus strand of NW_009198364.1, from coordinate 23,371 downwards.
GGGCTTACTTCAGTGACAGATTAGGTTGCTTAGGGCCTTGCCCAGTCAAGTTTTGAGTATCTCCAAGGACAGTGATAGCACAATCTCTGGGCAACCTGTTCTACTGCCTGACCATTCTCACTGTGAAAAATTTTTCCTTTTTTTATCAGAATCTTACATCCTATAAAATCATGGCTGTTGCCTCATATTCTGCTCTGAAAAGAGTTTCACTCAGTCTCCTCTGTAACCATCCATTGGTAGCTGAAGACGGCACTGGATACACCCTGCTTAGTCCTGTCTCCTCCAGGCTAAACAAAAGACCATTTGAGTCTCTCCCTTATACTCCACGTGTTTTAGCCCCCTGATCATCTCAGTGGTCCTTTCCTGAATTCACTCCAGTTTGTCAATGCCTGTGTCTCATACTGAGGGAAATGGCATGTACCCAAAACTGGGCACAGTGAGATTCTTTTATTCTGTAAGATTGTGCATGGATCAAACATTAAAAAGGCATAACACAACTGGGAAACATTTTCTTTCTGTTGTTATGAGAACAATCCTCAAGCCCCCCAAAACACAAACTGGATGTTGAAACACTTCTGGATTACTCATACTTTGACAAATACACAGAACGAAATAACTCTTCAGTGACTGCTACAGCCAACACTTACTTTGAAGAGAAGCCACGCTGCCGGCTACTTGAGAAAACTCTATTTACAATAGGTTCTCGAATACTGAAAAACATCTTTGGTTCTTCTGGACTGTAGAGGAGGGACTCATTGTAATCATTTGTTACTGTAAATAGAGAATTCAGCCATTAGTTTTTCCAGAGAAAATTAGTTATTCTCAGAAACACATATTCCTCCAGGAAAGAGCAGCTTCCCCACCGAGAGGGAAGTCTTGCCAGACGTTTAATAGCCTTCACCCGCAAAAAAAATTAATTTTACAGAAGATTCCTTTCAGTTCTACTGCATGATGAACACTCAACAGCTCTCTTCAGGTGATTAAATATTAAGTGTCTCAAACCTTATGAGAACTGAAATTCTCCTGAAGATCTATATGTACAAAAGTTTAAATAAGTGCTTTCATTCAAGTCAGACATTTTTCATCAAATACGCCTAAATAATGTTTGTAAGAAAGACTAATATTGCAAGAGCACTAAAATACTGAAAGCAGTGCTGAGTATTAGGAGTACAAACAAAATGAACCAGTCAAAGGTAAGATACCTTCAAGAAGTCTTGCCTTTTTCACTAACCTTTTTGTATTAGTTCCATGTTCAATGGCATATTCAAACTTCCATGCTTTTTAGCTGTTGAGCCAAGAGAAAGAGCCGCAATTAGATAGGTGTATCTTTATGTAAACTTGGCCAGCAATGCCACACTGTTCACTCACCGATCTTAAGGATCTCTTCAACAGCTTGATGTGCTACTTTGTTAATATTATAGGACCTAGACAGAGGAAGTAGAAATCTTGTTTGCTAAGCAATACAACTTGGGAGAAAAACAAAACAAAACAAAACAAAGAATCTTGCATACAGATGAAGAACTATGTTCACCATCAGGAAGAAAAAAAATAAAGAACACTATTAAGTGAGCTGACATCAGTTTCTTCAAAAAAATGCCTTACGTTAATTTAACTCTTGGTTTGACATTTACCTGTGGCTTTGTAAACCTTAATAATCCATTAAGCGAAGTCTTCAGGCAAGAAGAGCATGATACACAAGATGTAGTCTCCTTATCAATAATCCTCCTGCCTTAAAACCCCAATAATGATAATTGCTGATTTAAGTCTGCATTAAAAAACCTGACGCATGACAGTTTTACAGATTGTGTGTGTTCTTATCCCTTCTATCCATCTCTTGCTAATTAATTCCTCTGTTAGTTCTTATTTATGGGACTCAACACTTCTTTACAAATATTATGCCTCTTTGTCCGTACCCTAAGTTGTGAGCTTGAATCTCACAATAATCGGTGTATATAGAAAAGGAACAGTTAGATCAGACACTTTTGCATTTGCCACATTTGGATGCACAACAAGTCAGCATAAAGCCTCAGTCTGAACCAAGTCTAAACTCCAATAAAAGCCTCCCCTGTGCCCTGGCTCAAAATGGATTAGGTACTAATCACAGCCTCCGTGCAGCAGTACTGTGAACATCTCAGTTGCCCAGGTCTCAATGCAGCTTAAAATCCTCAGTCCAGCACTTCTGTCATGGCAGTAAAACACCTCAGACTGCAACAGACATCTACTATGCATCTAACAGACTACAGAGCCGCTGAAGGTGGTTGTCCAAGACTCGCTCTCTTATGCCTGTTGCCTACCTACAAGCCTGAACAGATGCTAGCAAGAAGCTGAGATGCACAGTTTGCAATTGTTCTCTCTCTCAACTAGATATCCTTTTATGCAAGTTTTGGCAGGACATTTAAATGCCTCTCAGTCCGAGGAGGTCTGAAATCCCAGGAGAGCCCCTAAACCATAGGCTAAGGAAGATCACTCCACTGAGGCTTGGCCTCAGTTTAGAGAAGTCCAGCAGTACACACTGATTACAGCAATGGAGATGGGCAAGCCTGGAATTTGGTCCCTGGTTCTGGAATTGCTCAGTACAGAGTGTATAAGCAAATGAAATGCAGAAGAACAGCTTTGAACTAAGACTGTACATTCCCAAGATACTGAACACTAGGAAAGTTCCCCTTGCAGTCTGCCAATTTCATTCTTGGCAGCCTCCAGGACTAAGTCACGCTGACTGAATACAAAATTCTGAATTACAATGAAGAGTAAAACCCAGTAACCATGGTTACAGCATGAATATTCATTTTTTAATTTCATTAAAAGCTTCAGTTTTAGTTCATCTTAGCCTGCCATATAAATCCAGGGCCTGTTGTACAACTTTAAACTATAAGCACAGCCAACTATAAGCACATCTCAAAACTAAATTGATTAGACTTACATGCAGTACTGCAGCTTGTTTAAACTGAAGTTAAGATAATGTACCCCTTTGATAAAGCTAGTGCAGCTCTGCTTAGATATGCCTGTCTTTAAGGGGAATATTTTGGCAAAGAGACTATGCCCTTTCAATTAAGTTTGAAAGAGGCAAGAGGCTTGGAAGGAGAATGGACAGTAGATGTGCCAGAGAACACTTAACACTGTTTCCAACTACGTGTTTTCCCATTCTTGTTAGAGCTTAGATTTTTGTAAATTTTCTGAACTACTTCATCTAAGTATTTTAATTTTAGCCAACAAGAGTAGTTCAGAGATGCTCCTAACATGCTCTGCAAGTCAGAGCAGAATGTCTTTCTCTCACTCCCCCAACCACTCATCTCCACGTGTAGCATGCAACCTCTTTCACCACAACTATATTTAAGGTAAACTTCTGTCTCAATGCCTCAGTTTCTCACCATTTCAACTCTTCTCTCCATACTTAAAAGTGAGAGGTGCTCTGCTCTTCTCATACACCTGAGACAGCTTTGAACCATACCGACAGTGAGAACAGTTGGGCATAACTGACATGCACTGACTTACCCATAGCCCAAGAGAGTCTCAGTAGGGACAAAATGCTTAAGCAAAATAGGTCCATCTAGCTTATCTGACGCAATATTTTATATCAAAGCAGCAACATGTACTTACCATGCTTTTGATCCTGTTCCAGTACACACATTAAGCCCTGAACTCTTCTGTTTTTCCCAAGGACCATCATCAACTGATATCTCATAATAGGAGGCCCTATGAAGCGAGAATTTAAAACTGGGTTTGCAGGACTTAAAGTTCTCCCTGAATAAGACAGAACACACAGCCTTATCAGGCACATAAAAATTTAGAGTGGCTAGTTTCAAATCTGGATGACAATTTCACAGGCTTTGCACAGTGTTTCTGCTTCAGCAGCCACTTTTGATTCACTGTTTTATAGCAGTTTTTAAAATGGACAGAAGTGACTTGCAGCATGAACTTTTAGGCAGTTTTTCTGCAGTCACTTTTCATATTAAATTATGCACAAAGAACCACAGAGTACCTGGGGATAGCTTCATATACAAGCAGGGTTTGCTGGACTTACAAATGAAACTACAAATACATTACCATCCTTGCACAATTGTTGAACTACCGAAAAACTGTGTTTATGCTGTGATTGGGTCTCATAAAATTACATCAGGGAACACTAAGAGGTAAGGCACTCCAATGTCAGTAAGTAATAGCACGGCTTCAAGCTGAATTCTTGATCACTTCAGTAATTAAAAATCCACTGTGATTCTTCACAAACAGTTTTAGTTTTACAACAGTCAGCATGCTTACATTTCTCTCCAAGGCAAATTCTTCCTAAAACTCAAATGTTGTAAGTCTTGGGGCACAATCATCATCCTGCATGGTATTATTCATATATCAGGGTATTCCTAATGTTAGGCCTAGAAGGACCAGACAGTCTCTCTCTGTAAGCTTCAGAACATCCAGGGGTATATTTATGAACTACTGTTGTTGATGTTCATAGTGCCTAATTCAAACAGTATAGTATGATATAGTCTTCAGATACCCTCTTATAAAAACACCACATTCACTGTGTTCAGCATGACTGAGTTTCACCTTTCTTAGTAAAACGAGCTTACTGAACTGTTTTAGGTGATGACTGTTTCAGTCTGGATCAGCTAGGAATACACCTCTTGAATATTTGGTGCAAACAGTTTGGACTCTTAGTAACTAAGGGCATTTTGTGTACTCACTCTTGAGAACATGGGAAGATGAAAGAACTGGAAGCAAATTAAGAACATAGGTGCACAGCTTGATTCAGCTTAAGAGAATTTTGGAAGCTGGGTATGAAAGGGTTTTTTTTCCCTTCAATTTCCTTGTTTTCTTAACTGACATGCATAATAAGACCTTGGAAGAAGCACCTAGAGTAATTTTGTCTTATTAGACGGCAGACGTGTGTATTTGAACCTTACGAAGATTCATCTGTGTGACATCATTATTTAAGTCTCCAAGTGTAAGGGCCTATTAACACAGTATTTATTACTACATATTTGTTGCTACAGGCATTGTGTTCCTCAATGCTTCTCAAATATACTGGAACTGAAGAGCACAATGTACTTGTGACACTCAAAAGTAGAGGGCTATTATGAAGTGCTGGAAAGCAGCTTTGTGTTCTTCTATCACTGTATGTTAAAGAAAGTTTTTAGAATCTTGATAAAATTAGGTTTGATTTAGTAGAGAGCAAAATTTGTATCTCTTTGAGACTAACTCCTTCTGCCAGTCTGAGGCTGCAGTCCAGATGGAAGATAAAGCACCCATGGAACATTTATACTGTTTCCAGCAGCAATCACAGTGTCCCAGGCACTGTACAAACACAAGAAGATGTTACACTCTAAAGTTTTTTTTAAAAAAAAAAAAGATACAGAATAAACGGAAAAGGGATATAAAATACAAGTAAAAGTTTGGCCAAATCCTGACCAAGGATCACGTTTTAACTCCTTTCCCGCAGCCCCAGTAACATTCCCCACATCCTTCTTGTTATCGTTTGGCTGGCAGAAATGCATTGATCTTCAGGAGAGAAAGGACAGTCAAAGGTATCCTGGATAATGCAGTACCAGGATTTGATACAAACTCATTTCTTAAAACAAGGAAATAAGTGTTTTCCCACAATAACAAAGCTTCTGCCAGAGGCAGGCTGATACCTTTGCCTCTAATGACAGAGAGGCAGAGAAAGGAGTATTTGGTCATGCTAAAAGTTATTTCTGTTTGGTCATGCTAAAAGCTTATGAAAATATATTTAAGAAGAGATGCAGGAGAGGAAGCAGTTTAAGGACAGATACTTAAATCTTCAATCCACTGTAAAGATAGTAAATAAAGGCATTTGATTACATAAGAACTAACCAGGATAGGAATAAAACAACGAAGAGGAAAGAAAACAGCCAGGAATAATGAAAGAATGGCCAGACAGGAAGGTGGAAAACCAGAAATTAACATTACTGCACTTACATCTCTGAAAATACACTTTGTAATCAGCAACAATACAATCAGCGTTACATAATCATGGACTAGAACTGAAATTTGACCGCAAAGACTGATTGTCCATTGCAATGTCATAAAAAGAAATTAAGTCAATTGTGCCTTGCTGCAACAACAAACAATTAAACATACCTGGATGAAAGAGATTCCCCAATGAAGACTTCATTGAGTGCTCTCACTGGTAAAAGATGTGGACCAGAAATGTCAGATCCTGCAGATATTGAATATACCAGCTTTGAATCACAGCTCTAAAACCCAAATTTTCAAAACAATTCACAACTCACTGGAGGACACACTCTGCTGCCTGGGTTTGTATTCTAGACCTAGTGCTCCATTTTCTTCGGGCCGCAATTTTTCACTGATTTAGCCTATAGCCAGTCACTGTCCTTTACAGGAGACTACAAATATTTGAACCAAGGTCAATAAGGCAATGACACGTACGTTCAGACATTGCTTTCCCTAAAACCTCATGGGCAACCAGACAGATTGAAGTCTTCTCTTCTGTCAGTCACCCTTCCAGCCTAGTTAAATTCACTGACAGTGACTTAACAGACATTTCTGATAAAGTTCAAAGGGTTAGACTTAGAATTAGAATTGTTCATGTTGACTAAGGACTTCTCAGTGAGAAAATGCAGTGCTAGACACAGGTTAAGGATAGAATCATGCATCTTCAATCCATCATAAAGAAAACGGTCAAAGGTGTCTGATGACTGAAGAATTACCCAGGGAGAGATTCTCACTTCTAATTTCTCGCTTGCTGGCAGCCTGTGACCAGCTTTTTCAATTGGGAAGTAACCTACCTCAAATTTAGCACAAGTTAAGAGCGCGCACGCACATACACACACACATGCTTTTAGTGTGGAGCAGCTAAACGCATGATAAAATGTTCGTGTGTTAACCCCAAGTGTCTATAGTAACCCTAAGAGACAACATTTTAAACAAGCTCAGGTATTTTGCCAGCAGATAATACTATTTAAAAACATCTCTAAATTAACTGTAAATACTGAAAACTGGTTCTAAGTGTACTGTCCAGAATAAACATATAGAAACAAAAAGTACTCCCTTCTAAAAAACCTTAATCTGGGTCTTCAACTAATGAGAGCTGTGTCTCCCTGCCTCTCAAATACTGCAACCAGACTTCAAATAGTTCAACTCTTACAAATCTTTATCTCCTATTCCAAGTTATCATAGCAAAGTGATTATATTCTTGTCAGATTTTAACCTACTTTGATCCTGAAATCTTTCATTTATGTGAGCCCTGCTGTGTTGCTCTTGGCTTAGCTGCTGTTCATGTAAATCTACAGGGGTTGGGTTAATACCAGTTCCTTCAAGATACAGTCGGATTCTTTGCCGCCACTGCCACCTTAGAGAGGAGAAAGAAGTTGGTATCAGTAGCTGAAATATTCATCACAGAATTAGATAGGATCAGAGAGTCTTCACTCTCAAAGCAGAGCATCTGAAGATTAAAAGTCAAATACATTCAAAGTCACATTTCACATTTTATAGCTTCCTCTATAATTTCTAAATGTAGAAAGTTAATCATACTAAAATGTAAATACTTTACACTTACCAATTTGCTACCTAATGTTTTTTGTATGTGTAAAATAAGAGGACACTGGCCAAAAGTAGTCTACAAACATTATAGACAACAACTCATCTTTTTATGATCCTAACTTATGAATTCATGACTGATGCAATGATTTTGAGAACAAGCTCTCAGGAATTTACACAGCAATACACGCTGTATTTTTACCATCTTTTGTTTGTATTTGTAGATGTCCAGAAAAGCAGCTCTATCCACTCCTTTATATGTAAGGGCCACAAGCATCCTCTCATTTTAAGAATCTCTCCTAGCCTAGGAATTTCAGGATGCTTAAGAGGAATTCAAATGAAGAAAGATATAAAAGGCATTCTTCCTAAAGCTGTTACAACATTCAGATTTTTTATTTTTTCCTAGAGGAGGTATCAATTCCTTTTTCCTCTTACAATTTAGAGATTATATAAAACAAAATAGTAATAGTAGTTTTGAATAAGAAAGCAAATCACAAGGGAGTGTTATGAGCACATCTCTTCCCAGTTCATACTGTTGATATCCGGGTGACAGTAACCATCTTACATGTTTCCTGAAATTACAGCAAGGAAGACTTACACTTTATATGACTACATTACTAGGTTTTCCTTGTCATCCTTGTAGAGCCTCATTCAACACATCCTTAGTATAATTACCTAACTGCCCTTAAATTCCAAGTATAGTTTTAGGTAGTCAGGCAGACAGCATGCAGTGAGTATCATTGTGCTAGCCTCCTTACAATACTCATGCTAGAACTTGTCTAAACCCATACAAAATTAGAAAATGGGATTGTACCCCTATTATACCCCTATTCTGAGATCCTGTTACATGACCGACCATGAAAAAAAGAAACATGGGTAGTCTGATACAGTTTGTCCTTTATAAATCAGTAATGTTAGTTGTTTCATGGGACTACAAGGTAAGTGCTTACACAGATTGTTGCACTAAGGTGGCTGACAGTTCAAGTATAAGGAGAAAAGACAACCCCCCTTTTCCAGTCTCTGGCACCTCACCATCCTTATGCAACTCTGAGCCACCAGAAGCTCTTCCAGATGGGCTGATCCAGTTACCCACCTATTTTAAAGTTTCCTTAGGGCCAAATAAATCTGAGAACTGCGAAGTGAAACACTCGCTCAGGCCCTTGCTTAGGAATATCTGTTCCTACTATTCCGGAAAAATAACCAGGGAGATGCTTTCTGTTTCACTCTGGTGAGGCTTCAGCTCCATAATGAGCAACAACAGGAGTGTCAGCAACAAGAGTATAACATGGCATCCAACAAAACGTCAGAAGTGCCTACATTATCAAAGGAGGTTACCTGCATTAGCACTATCAGCTTTATCTAAGCAACTTAGCATGATGGAGTTAAAAGCTTTTGTTTTCTAAGTCTCAGAATATGTGAGTTGAAAGTACCTTTTCATTTAGCAATACCTATTGAAACCCCTTCAGTTATTTAAAATCAATCCTGATGACTGTATACACATCATTTCAGAACTTTTCTATGGCACAAATACAGTTACACTTCAAGCTACAAACTAAATATGCTAAATTATAAACAAAACCCAATTGCAATATATTTTTGTGTGAAGACTTATTTCTGTTTGATGGTTTGCCATCATAAAAGTACTCTGGAATGTTAATACACCACAGAACAATGTCTCTTTTTAGATAGTTATTAAAAAACTCTTCCCTAGTCTGTCCTTTAAAATTCAGCTTGCTTCCTTGTTAATTCAAGTGAGACTCTTCTATTTTAAGAATATCTAGTATTGAAAACATCAAGTTATCTTCAGCATAAAGAAAAGCTTTGCCTTACACTAACCTGGTAATAAAATTTAAGCCACTCTACCTTAATCACCAAAACCCCAGATGCCACACACTGACCATCTCCTAACTGTATAGGCTTCATTAGCTTCTATTAGTATGGCCCATCACTGTACTACATATGCTTTCAAGTGTAAAAATATGTAAACCAATACACCCTTCACAAGAATGCAGTTCCTCGCTTATGAATTTTCTAAGTCAGAAAAGAAAATCAATTATTGAAGGTCATAACGAAAGTCTTTTTGCTGCAACTGGCAGTCAATTTCATCCTTTGTATTCCAATCTCCCTCTTGGCCACAAACCCATTTTTCAACACGGTAAAAATCTACACAGAATTCACGATTTGAGGCATTAAGGTTTTAATAAGCATCTTCTGTTCCTTAGGAATTGCACATCATTAAGTATTTTCCAATCATAACATGTTTTGGAAAACCAAGGGTCAGTGAATCCTACCTGAACTCACCACGATAAAGCTTCTGCAGTGCTTCAGGAAACGAGTGCGTGTATCTCACAGGCAAGCACAAGTGACCCTCCGATCTGGTAGCAAAAAAGGACAATGAAAATGACAGTATAACTATTAAGATTTGGTACCTTTAAAAAACAAAACAAACCAAAACAAACACCTTTTCCTGTTACATAAAGCAAAGCTACACTTTGACCTTTATGAACCTATACAATTCCTACATAACAGCACATCAGCAACAATTTCAACCTGTTTCAGCTCCTGAGGTGTTCATGTGTGAGACATAGGATATTTCTCCCACATTTCCCCTAAAAACTGGCTGTTCAGCTAGTAATCCTGCAGGAATATATAGGCACTAATATAGTTCCTGTCACCATAGTCCTAGACAAGGAATTCAAGCTTAATAAACCTTGCAAGTTACAAAGAAAATTTCCTCCACTTACACGCAAGTTAGGGATACGAGACAGGTAAGCAACATACTTAAGATCAAAAGAATCACATGTCAAAGCCAGAAGACTAAACACTGCTCCCCTTTCATGAGTGATATTTGATAACTTGAAGGCACTTGTTATTTGAACCCTGCTATTCAGGCTTGATACTGTAGAATATCTATTCACAGCATTTGAAAAGTTTTGGAAGAGGAGTAAGGTACGGAAGGAATTAAAACTTTTGGCCACCACTTTCTTATCTACGAAGATTAAATTAACTGGTAATATCAGAAGCAGAAACCTAAACCTGGAAATGTCAGCAGACAGAGCCTTGGTGAATTCTGAGTTTTGCTTGCCATCCATTTGAAGGTTATACCAACCAGGAAGTACTAATACACTGCACCCACCTGCCCAAATCAATCTTATGGCTAGGTGGATGCAACTTGTGTGGAGTTTTTAATAGGACAACTAAATGCCATTAAATGGCTGAGGAGACTGCATCCTCTGAGGTATGACATGGTTTACATGAAGAAACCGGAACAAACTTCTTCATCTGAGGCCCTATCGGTTTTCCAACAGCATTCGCCTTCTTCATAAAGAAACCAAGTTTCTTTACGAACAAGGTAGCACACTTAGTTCCTTTTGTTAAGTCCCTTTTCCTGTCTCTGTTCTATACTGCCATCTCTAGCCTCAAACTTCTGGTTAGTAATACAAGTTAACTAGCTGCAAGTGCTGTTACGCTGGCCTGTGAAAACAGCTATGGCAGTTTAACACAGTCATGCTTACCCTACTTAATGTCCTATCAGATGAGATGAGATAACTCATTGTGGAAGCTTTTCTAATAAAACAACAGGTTCACTTGGTGTCTACAATCTACTAAATCAGACATGTACGCTGCCAAATGCTACAGGCATGCTTCATGCATCATGAAAACAGATGCATATTGTGCCTGATATTAAATAAAGCATTGCTTTCCCAAATATGTTTTTACCTTTCAGGATCAGTATTTACTCCAATAACTGGTTTAAATTTATCAAAGACCTTACTGGCTGCCAACAACATTGTACCATCACCTACAGAAAAAGCAAAACAAGTTAGTTTCACTTCATATTCTAGAATCCCAAACAAAATAGTCTCACATGTACTGCAGCATTACCACTACCTGCTTTTGTATCAACAACCAATCAGGTAAGCTGCACAAAAATAAAATGGGACCACAAAACTACTGACACCTTTCAAAGCAGAGTAGTGACAATTGAATTCAAGACGGCAAATGTGATTAGAAAATGTATGACTTATCTGACAGCTATACATGCCCAGGCTACTGAATTTGGCAGAAGCAAGTTTGAAAAGAGATTTATGAAATTTCTGCATGTTTATCAGCTAGTAACAGAAATTCTTTAAGAAAATAAATATAGAAAGTATCACTAATCAAAGCCACAGGAGACAGGAAACAATACCAAATTTTACTGTGAATCACATGAAAACAATTACTTCAGTTCCGTCTCAGTTGTCCTCCTAGAAGGCACAATTTAAAAGTCTTATTTGGCCTGAAATAGGCATGCTTGGAAAAGAAGTCTTAGATAAAACTGTGGAAGTAGAAATCTTTAAGTGTCACTGGTTTCTTCAGATATTGATATTCTTTCCTATCTGTTAAACAGAAGGACAACTATAACCTGAATCAGTCTTTGCACCAAGATACAAGCTCGGAAAACCTCGGATGATATATCACTTCCCAGCTGCTTGCCTCATAACCATGACAAAAGTTGCAACAGCCAAACTGGCCCTTTAAGCTCCAGCTTAGAGGAGTTCTTTGAGATCTACAGCAGTGTATTAGGATGCTTTAGAAGTGTACACATATCCCTTTCTACCCATTCTGCATGGTAACCAGTAGCTAAGGGCAAAGTGGCGGGGAAAGAAAGGCAGAGCAGTGGTCAAGTCTAACTAACACAGATGATTGAACATTATGTCAGAGCCCAGCAACACACTGCAGTATTTGCAGCAAATCACAAAAATAACACTGAATGAACTGCTGCGATCTTAAAAAGAAACAATCAGGTTAGTTACTCTGTTGGTTCACTTAAAAAGCTCTGATCAGTGGCACAGACTGCTCACAAGTTGCATACTTTAACCTGTACCATCCAACTAGATACTCCAGTCACTGGAATTAAGTGTGAAAGCAAGAAAGACAGTGTGAGCAAGGGGAGGAAAAGGTAGTATGTTAGTCTCCATCTACATAGCAAAAACCAGAGTAGGGTTTAGGGCTATGTATAATCACTATGTATAATGACAGCAAACATTTTATCCTCTTTAGCTGAAAACTATAGTAAATTCCACAGTTTATACTGTTTTACACAAGACAATTAAGCATTTCCAAAGTGGCCATGCACTGGTATTCAATTCCTAGTGTTACAATTTTAGATACTAGAGGTAGAGAGGATGGTCACATTACTGCATTTTCTCATATTTTCTGATGATTAGAAAAGCAATTTGTTTTCAAAACGTGCATACCTCCAGATGCTTCACACAGTGCAAAATATTTTTGAAAAAAGTATCTATGAAAACATACTGAAACAAATACTTCCCTTCCATAAAGTCGTACCTCCTGCTGATATAATAGCATCTGCCCACCGAACTGTCTCTTCATTATATTCTCGACGTTTAACAAGACGAACTTCTATCCCCTCGTTCCTATAAAGTGCAGAAAAAGCCTGAATGTGTCCTAAATTGTTCCTTGTCACATCCTTCTGAAAAACTGACATGTAATTAAGGACTAATTACAGTGGTATTTGGCTTACTAGCATTTGACACTCACACAAATCCTTTACATCTTTTTAACTTGTTTTCAGGATAGTAACGCAGCGTGTTAGTTAACTGAACTGAGCTAGTTCACATTACGATTGTTTCAGGAATGACTGTTCAGCTGCATCATCCTGTTTTCAGTATTCCTATTTTATTAGAGCTTGTAAGACAAAGCTTCCTTTCGTTGTTTTACACAATCCATGGATATTTGCAATGTGTCTGAAATTCTCAACATCCCTACATTCTTACCGTAAACTGTCTACAACATGCTCCACGTTTTTTGTATGAATGCGATGCCGCTCCAGCAGACCAGCATAGTTAGATCCCTTCAAGGCAAGCTGTAAGACATAAATTGATTTTGTGGAAGTTAATCACTACAGTAAGTGCTCTTGAGTAATACAAATAGAAGCTACAAAAAAGCATATATTTTATCTCAGTAGAGACACGTGCTTTTATAAGCATTCCATTAATCACATCTCTATTTATATACCAGTCAGCTTACACTGACTAGTTCATTAAATGAGTTACATGGCCACAGCAACCAAGAATAACAGACTTTTTAAGGGCTCTACACAAATATGCAAACAAGTATGCTACACTGACTTCCATGCCACTTCAGACACTTCGCTCTCCCTGAATCTGCTAAGCAATTTAAACCCTAGGTAAATCTACATAAAATAGTTACACTAACTGTACTCCTGTCATGTGCTAAAAGCACCCAGACAAACACTTAGCTAATTACTTTAAGAGTTATAAACATTGTGCTATCAAGAAAGAGGACAACAGAAAAAGCAACAGGAATGATAATTAAGAAAACAGGAATCTTTGAAATAGCAAGAGCATTAACCTTCAAATTGTATTTGAGCTAAAATGGAAGACTGCCAAGTGCTGACAAAGGTGACATTTCCCCTGTGTCGAAAAAAGCCGAAGGACAATCTACCAACTACCTTTGATACTGTCCCCTGGATTATAGACCAGGTTTTTCAAACAAATTCACACCAATAACAAGACAAACAGTATTTAGCAGTTGCATTCTAGCATCGTTCCTTCTTGAAAGCGGAAGAATTTAAATACTTAATCTTGACACACTCTTTAGACCATGGCAACATTTTGCAGTTCATATAGATAGACTCTTATGAGCAGGCAGGTGAGACTGCTGGCTGAAGATTAGATTTTTTTGCGACAGGTTTCTGTACGAGTAATTTAGTCACCATCTGTATGCGTTCATTCTTCACCACGCTTAGTGTGCTCATCTGGGTCTGGTAGTGCCAAATACCTGTTGCATGGAAATTAAGCAAGTAGAAAAAAGAGGGTGAAAAGGATGTCAAGCAAAAGGAGTTTATAAATACATTCATAACGATGACGTGATCCTGCTTTGAGCAGCAGGCTAGACTAGAGGACCTCCTGAGGCTCCTTCGAGCCTGAATTATTCTACAATTATACTGTCATTCCTTCCTTTCCCTGACCTGTTAAAACCAATTTACCAGCACAGAAACAGAACTTCTCCTAGCACTTGTATAGAGAAATTCTGTGCCAGAAGCTTTGAACAGGCATTTCCAGCAATTTATTCAAAGTCACACACTCTTCCAAGAGAAAGTGGTGCCAGACAGCTACATCTAATCCCATTTCCATAGAGACTCCCACACCACAGAACTCCACAGCAAAGGGGAAAGGACTGGCAGCATATGACAACTACAGTTAACTGCAATCCAATACCCAACAAATGCAATCTTTTTTCATCTGACACCCGTTGATGTCAAGAAATCGAACCATAAGCACAAAGACAGACTCGGTGCTGAAGAAATTACAGAAAAGAATGGAATTCGCCACTCTGGAACTGCATCTCTGACCTGCTCAGTGTGTTTACTATCAGCGATTAACTTGCAGGAACGAAATCTTCAGGTGGTCTTACAGCTGGGATCAGGAAGCCACCTCCAACTGAGGGGCTCCCAGACTTTGCCTGGATGCCACCAACAGCACTACAGGCAGACAGCGGGAGTAGCTGCCAGCTGTGCTTGGTCACACGCACAGATAAGCACGAGAGTGATCAGAAAATATCCAGACAGAGCTTTCAGGTCATTTTTACAAAGCTTGTTAGTACTGGTTTACTGGGCTATAGGGTGTTATGTCCCAATAACCGCCTCACACACTTAAACCCTTTGTTTCTACCCCCCAGGTACAATGCTTACACACTCCCATACACCTCTTGCTCCTCCAGAGCCCATGGTGTTGCACTGGGAACTTGGACAGTGCCGCTGTGCTGCTGTGGGGAAGGAAAGTGCACACAAGGCTATGGCCAGTTACAGCACTGCCCATTGCTGGGTCTGCTGTCAGCCTCTCATGATCAATTTGGAGCAGAAAGGAGAAAGTGGAAAGGAGAAACGAAGAAGGTATTCACCTCCCACAGACAATATCTGCCGCTGAGCACCACAGGTCTAATTTGCTAGAAGAGAGATTTTCAGTTGCACGTTTGAAGCACAAATTGACCTTGCTTTACCACCAGAAAGAACAAGAAATCCACCGCAAATAACCTCAAAAAAATCAACTGTGTTACTAAAATCAGGGTTCCCATTCACACTTCCTCTAGAAATACCTGCCGTGAATGAAACACAAGTACCTGACAAGCAGACTGCTGCTGTAACATACATTTTTCAGGCTGCTATTTCCACAGGCTATTACTTCCACACAGAACAAACTGCAAACTCTATCTTGCAATTTTATGTACCTCATTTATTTGGCTAATTTGTCAACATGCTATCTTTCAACGCGGTCGAAGAGAGCTTTTATCTCAGAACGATGACAGTGTAATGAATCTCTGTATGATCATTTTCAGGCTTTTGAGCCACCAACATCAGTGGCGAGCCTACAGCTAACATTCCGTTGGTGTTACTAGCAAGGAGACGTATGGGTAGTGTCATCGCTGTGGAACAGAGTCTGTTCTGTAACTTACGTTTGCCTTAGGTGTGTTAAATTATTTCATCAGCAGCTTCAGAAAACAGAAGAGGATGCTCAGCAAATAAGCTGCCAGTATCCTGACGACTGGCTGAACAATTTCCGTGGATACTTCTACTCTTGCTAAGAGCAGCACTGCAGAACAGGTATCTAATGCGTAGAGGTCTCTTCTTTGAATTTAGCTCTAGAACAAGTAAGCAGGTGTCACTAAGCAACAAGACAAATTAGAAGTTAGGGCCTTGAGTTTAAATGGCTGAACTACATCTACGGAGTTAATGAATCATCCTAATTTGCAAAAGGCTCCAGAGATTAAAACAGTCTGCTCATCTCTAGTCTCATCCCCCTAACTCAGAGATAAGTAACTCACAAGTTCATTCATCTAAGAACTCACAAAGGGACAGCCTGTCTGAGCCTAACCACAGTCAAGTATATCAAACAGGAATGCTAATCATCAGCTGCTTTTCATGTAACTACTCCAAAGAACCAGAGAAGTGCCTACAGCCCTTGTGGGCAGAGGCCACAAAATCACAGAGTGGTTGAGGTGGGAAGAGACCTCTGGAGATCATCTGGTCCAACCCCCCTGCTCAAGCAGAGCCACCTGGAGCAACTTGCCCAGGACCATGTCCAGATGGCTTTAGAAGATCTTCACAGACGGAGCCTCTACCATCTCTCTGGGCAACATGTCCCTGTGCTCAGTCACCCTCACAGTGAAAAAGTGTCTCCCAATGTTCAGACAGACCTTCCTGTATTTCAGTTTGTGCCCGCTGCCTCTGATCTGCCTCATATCCAGGACCTGAATGCCATACTACAACTATGATAAATGCTGCTTCTTAAAAGAGCTCTGCACTGAGGATAAAGAATAAGGCAAACTGAGACCAACACCTCCTTTTTACTTTAAAAGAACTGAAGACAGAGGTCAGACAGCCCAGTGGCTGTGTGCATGACCACCTCCCCAAAGAGCCTGTGAGGAACTTGTGACGTACAGAAAACCCCAGACTGCAGGACAGCCTGGCTCCCGAGCCCACTGATCAGACAAGCACACGAACCCACGCCAGGCTTGGGTGCTACCAACCGACCCCTCAAAAAGGCCCGTAGGTTTTAGCTTCTACATGAAGACAACTTGCAAATTCTTCTTCCTTTGGAGGAAGCTCTGATTTACAACTGTCGCAGTCGTCCTTCGAAAAGGAAAGGGTTTGACAGGCCACCCTCCACTTTCAACGTCCAAGAGCAAGTCTGACAGTCTTACAGAGCAGGTATCTTTATACCAAATATTGACAGTCTTGGCTAAAATGTGAAAAAACAACTATTATGACAGACCCATGTTGCGTTTATTTGGTATTTCAAGCTGTACAGCGTAGCAATTTGGTCTGAGTATCAAGTCTACCTGAAGAAAAATGGAGTTATACAAAACATCTGATAACATTTATGTAAGTAACTTTGTATAAGGTAGTTTCTTCAGGTTTTCTTTTTTAAAATCCTCCTTAAGACTTAAATGAAGTAAAACAATAGAGCTCTGATGTTTTACAGAAAAAAGTTCTCATCCAAAGGAATCCTTCTACTTCATTTTACCACTAACTTTTTTATGAAAAGTCACTTCCTCCGAGGAATAAACGGCTATGTTTGGCCCATGAAACTGAAGAAAACCCCATAAAATTGAAAAAAACCTAAGTGTCATGAGGCAATAGTATACACTCCTGCAAAACTTACCCATACTAACACAGAAAACCTAAAAAATTACAAACATTAAGAAGCCTGCCAGTACAGTACAAGGAGTATAATGCAAAACACAAAACATTTAAACTTAGCGATATTCTTCCAGAAATTGCCAGACTGCAGACTGACTTTCTAGACATGGGCTAGAAAATAAAAACGCTATTCCTACAGAGCTGATATTCAAACTGGAGTATGCTTGGCACTTCTTGGTGCTGAAGTTGCAAAAGCCTACGTGAGGGGCCACGCACAGGTCTGGAGCCTTGCACTGCAGGTTAAGTAATTTCTTCCAGTGGTTATCTGGAAAGATCAGTAAGAGCAAAGGAAACGGGGAAGTACTGATGAATAGAGGTTATCGGCTATGGGTCTATAAACACACAGGAAACATGGCGTTTACTGAGTCCCACTTGCTGAGGCTCCTGCAACAGAAAAAACTAAGGGTAAAACATACAGGAAATGTTGCATCAGAGCACAAGGGTAGTCAGCTACGGGTGGCATTAGAGGAAGTACCCAAAAGCAGAAGTACTCATGGAGAGTGGGAAGAAACAACAAGCAGGCCTATTAATCTGACCTAATAGCATGCAAGATTGTAAAATAAAATGCATGAATATACACATGACGGCTATTCTAGCTAAAAGTGCATTAGCATATGAAAACAGGGACAAACTGGCCAAAAATACATTCAGGCATAGCTTCAGTAGTGTTCTTAAACCTCCCAGCAGAGATGCAATGCAAAGCAGGCTTCCAGAAGAGCTTGCATTGGAAAACACACTCAGGTGAGCAGAACATGTTCTATGATCTAGTTGTTTTTCCTCAGGAGCCTGAAGGAGAAAAAGTCTAGACCAAATGCCTAAAAAAAAGCTCTTCTCGTATCTTCTGGCCTGATCCTTTATTAATGAAAGGATAATTTTTCACAGAGCTCCTTTAACAGTCATTTAGGCAAGAGACATTTGCTTGACTGCCTTCCTTCTGGAGTCTTAGCTCTCACCTCTGGGAAGTCTCACCCCACTCAGTTTGAACAGTGAGTCTGCTGTCCTTGAGTAATACTGGCCCTCCAGGAACAACGCTGCGCAACGAGGACATGGCTTGTAGCCACAAATACAGAAGCAACACGATGCCAGGCAACATCTGAATACCCACAGTTGTCTACATATGTGGATTATGATCCTTGATTTAGAACATGGGGAAAAGAAAAGCCATAGCCAAGTCTTACTGACATTGCTAACCTAAGCATTAGGATAAAATATTGTGCTCTCTCAAAACAATAATGTGAATGCTGTCCAGAGTGAAATTGTGAATCAAGCACCTTCTACATCTCATCCTAGTGCACTGTCCTGGTTCCGGCTGGGACAGAGTTAACTTTCTTCCCAGTAGCTTGGGGGATGTGCTGTGTTTTGGGTTTGGTGTGAAAGGAGTATTGATGGCCCATTGATGCTTTGGCTGTTGCTGGGTGGTGCTTGCTTTGGTGTTGCTGGGGTGGGGAGCACAGCCGGGGTGGTGGACCCAGCTGGCCAATGGGGTATTCTATATCATGTGACATCATGCTCAGTATAAAAACCAGGTGGGGGAGGCCCCCCCTTTTTTCATGACACGCGGTCGGCGAGCATTTGCATTGTGCATCGCCTGCTTTGTATATTCCGTTATTGTTTTTGTTCTCATTGTTATTATTACTGTTCTACTTTGTTTTATTTCAATTATTAAACTGTTTTTATCTCAACCTGGGAGCTTTCCTACTTGTGACCTCCCGATTCTCTCCCCCATCCCACCGGAGGGGGGGGTGAGCGAGCAGCTGCGTGGGGTTTTTTTGCTGACTGGGGTTAAACCACGACATACACTAAGATTAATAGGAACTTTTCAGATGCATTTTGGCTATATATGAATATATATATATTACATATTCATATTCTCATTACTAGAGATTCACTAATCGTGAATTAACAGCACTAACCTTCACATTTCCTTAAACTGCTACTGTACCAAGATGGAGTTAATGCCTTGGTGTACCAATCAGTTGTTTTATGACCGTTGCTCATTCAGGAGTTAAACTAAATGTCTGAGTATAACAAAAAAAAAAACCAAAACCCACCACATAGATCTAGAAACGATTACTGTCTCAAATTTCCACAATGAACTTGCCCACCCACGCACCCCAGCAGGAAAATGAGAACAGATCGCTGCTTTCTAATCTATTTAATTTCTACAGAAAGAACCACCAAACAAATGGATTTAGAGAGCAACAGCTAAACACAGAAGTTTTAATTTTAACCTGAAGAGGAAAATACTATGACCATTATAGGTATAATCATCTAACCATTTCTAAGCAGAGTACAGCACTATTAAAAGTCCTGTATTTTCAGAAATCGTCTCTCTAGATTAACCACATCTCCCAAGTATAGACGAAGGTAGTGCTCTCAGTTTTGCTCTCGGTTTTAAAAGAAAGCATTTATTTTGACAGGAGATTGGAAAAAAAATTTTTCCAAAAGTGTTAAGTTTTGAACTAGAAACAGCTTTGAATATAGCACGTGCTTCAAATAATACACTCCTCTTAGCTTCACTGACAAATAAGGAACACTCAAAATTTGCTTAAATACAGACTTTTTAGTAGGGCCTGTTGTGATAGGACAAGGAGTAATGGTTTTAAACTAAAAGAGGGTAGATTAAGACTAGCTATAAGAAATTTTTTATGATGAAGGTGGTGAGGCACTGGAACAGGTTGCCCAGCAAAGTTGTGGATGCCCCCTCCCTAGAAGTGTTCAAGGCCAAGTGGGATGGGGCTTTGAGCAACCAGGTCTAGTGGAAGATGTCCCTTCCCATGGCAGGGGGACTGGAACCAGATGATCTTTAAGGTCCCTTCCAACCCAAACCATTCTATGATTCTGTGACTCTGCTTTCACACAAGTTGCTTAACTTAAACTTCTCAAATTTCTTAAAAGGGGAAGTGTGTTCCCCTACTTGCTTTTGTACTAGAAACACCAAATGCATCAAGTCTGATCTTATGTGGGTTTGCTAGAGAAAAAAATGAGATGGTAGGGTCACCGCATTTGGAAAAAAAACTAGTCAAATTTAAGTCTTTATTGAAAAATCACAGGCTCACTGAATTGATAGTTTGATAAGTCTCTGGCTCAACGTTTTGCTAACAACAGGGCAGGTTTCAGCAGAATCATGCCTGTGGCACTAGTGAATTAACCCATTTTGGGACACCCAGCTCTTTCAGGGACCTGCAGTCCAGCTCATTCAGACTAGCAGAGTTCTCTGAAGTCCTCTCTGAAGTGAACCTGAGAACCAGTTTCACTGAGCAGCTGCAGGTGCTGGGTGAACTTAAAATGCATCGGTTGCATATAATTTAATAGTTAAAAAATGCAATCCACAAACTCAATGCGTTGTTTACAGGATGGCTTTAATAATGAGCATTTGCCTTAGCTAAAGTAGCAGAGAAACCATGCAGCTTCCCAAAACAAAGTCTTACTGAGAATCAACATTACCTAGGTGTGCTAGTTTTGGCTGGGGTAGAGTTAATTTTTTTCCCCGAAGCTAGTGTGGGGCTATGTTTTGTACTTGTGCTGGAAACATTGTGTTTTCATTACTGCTGAGCAGTGCTTACACAGAGTCAAGGCCTTTTCTGCTCCTCATCACACCCCACCAGCCAGTAGGCTGGGGGTGCACAAGAAGCTGGGAGGGGACACAGCCAGGACAGCTGACCCCAACTGACAAAAGGGATATTCCATACCATATGATGTCGTGCTCAGCATATAAAGCTGGGGGAAGAAGAAGAAAGGGGGAGATGTTCGGAGTGATGGCATTTGTCTCCCCAAGTAACCGTTATGCGTGATGGAGCCCTGCTTTCCTGGAGATGGCTGAACACCTGCCTGCCGACAGGAAGTAGTGAATGAATTCCTTGCTTTGCTTGTGTGCGCAGCTTTTGCTTTACTTATTAAACTGTCTTTATCTTAACCCATGAGTTTTCTCACTTTTACCCTTCTGATTCTCTCCCCCATCCCACCAGGGGGGAGCAAGCAAGCGGCTGTGTGGGGCTTAGTTGTCAGCTGGGGCTAAACCAAGACACTACGCTCAGGTTTAAGTTCTCTATAAAGCTTTAAATATGAATCAAGTCTTCAATTACAAACTACTGCTGAGTTGCAAGCCACATGCATTAAGCCCAGTTCCTCCTCCCTTCCCAGTCTGGGTTATTAGGTATTATACAGGCCATTAACTGCTTGCTTATAAAAAAATATGGTAGGTTAACCAATGCAGTAGGTCAGTACCTACAATAAAAGAAAGGTAGTAGGCTGGTCTTCCCTGACCAGCACTCTTGCCTGTCTGTTGACTGATGTACTAACGAGCTGTCAATTGTTCAGAACTGTTCCTGATATTGTTTCTGGCCACTTGTGGGTTTCTACCAGTTTCCTACATCACCCCTCATGCTGTAGAAGCCCAGTAGGCTACTTTAGCTAAGAAATTTTTTTTCCTTACACTTTCCTGTTTTCTTCAGCAACTTAGATCCCTCACCTTCATTACCTAGCCACAGCAGCCTTTCAAATGCTGCCTTTATATCTGCTACAGAGTAACAATTATGAAGTGTTTTGTATATTGTAGCATTTTGTATGCCATTACTTCTGTAGTAGCTGACTTCAGTAATTTCTTAATTTGGTAAGTGAAACCGGCAACATTACGTTCCTGAAGCTTTACAGAAATGCTGCTTTGGGGCAAGGGTTTGATCTATACATGAACAAAAGTAAAAATGCCATAAACTGTTTTCTAATTCTTCATCTACCACATTAAAGTAATATTGTCATTTTAACCACAACTGAAGAATACACATAGTGGTTTGTAATTCAAAGGCTAATGCAGAGCAAATTGTTGTGTTAACTATAAACAGAGCAGTAATGACTTTCTGCACGAACAGGATTCTAGAAAGCCAGTGCAATCCAGGCAATTCAATCATTCAGTTCTCATTTGACACCAACATAATGTCATAAATCACAACCAGTTAAGTACTTAAAAGCAATATTAAAGGCACTTCCCAAAAGCAGCCTTTTTCGGCTGTATGAAGTATCAGATGCTTGGTGAGATAGCCCATGAAGTTTAATTTAGGTACACTGAAATGGCCTACTTTGCATCTATTTGCTATATATGACTGAGTATACTTGAACGGTGACCAGGAAAAAACAAACGCTATGGAAAAAGGAATTACTACGTCCCATTTATTTGTTTCCATAATTTTCTAGACTCCTCTTGTGACAGACGTCCCATTTATTTGTTTCCATAATTTTCCAGACTCCTCTTGTGACAGAACAACCACCTAGAAGGAACTTTTTAATAAAGCAGATGCAACTGAAGTTACTTAACATTGATGCAAGTATATCAAATTTCAAAGGTAAAGATAAACAAATGAACGCCGTGGTTGTGTAACTTGAAAAACATTTACATTCTTCTCAGTTTCCAGTGCACTAGCTTGAAAATTTTATTTCTGAAAAAAGCGTCTTTAGCGTTATATAATCTTGGTGTACTACAACCTGTGTCTTGAATTATGTATGCTTCAAATTCAGTAGATGGAGATGATATTTTTCCCCTCTTTTCAAGGTGAGGTAGAGCCAAGTACAGTCCTACCAGTTTTTAAACACTTCATGTGCTCCCTAGAAGAATCATAGAATCATAAAGGTTGGAAA
>NW_009198363.1:0-4923 GCF_000690835.1 Fulmarus glacialis | reverse complement strand
GTGTCAGTCGAGGACATCTTGACATTTTGTCATTGCTACCAGTACGCTCCCACTGTCAAAATAATACACAGTTAGATGCCCTATTATCACTGCAACTAGAGACCTCATAATCTTTGCACACTTCTGAATCTTGCTGCCATCTTCATCTTCTCCTTCTCTCTTCCACCAAACCAAAAGCCTTATAGAAGATCCTGAGTTCAAAAAATACAGCGGTCCAGTCTAGTTTGTGATCAGCTAATTACTGTCTAGCAATTTACAAAGCTTTAAAAAATTGTATCCCTGGAGAGGTAATGGTAAACATATCCCCTTGCTGCAGGTGTGGTTTTCCGCTAAAGTAAAAATAGTCTGTGTAGTGTTGGTGTTCACTGAGGAATAGAGATATTGTTGAATTCTTGATTTATGCAGTTAATTTTTGATTCTTCAAATTCAACAAGGAGAAAAAACTGTTGAATTATAGCATCTTCTCCAAAACTATACCTTCATCAAAATACATCACTCTGTACAGCAATTTGCCTTTGGCAACTTTATACAGAAATATTTCGGGACCTGCCTTTTTCCTGATTATTAGCATGAAACAATGCTCAGAAAGCTAGAATACATGCATTCCATCGTAAATGGCTGAGCAAGAGAAAATGAAATGAAACCTAAGGAAGTGAAATTTCCTCCTGTAACACTTGAAAGCAAAAGCTCCTGCACTTTTCTAGGTAGCTGTGCTGTTATTCTCCAAAGGTTTCCCGCTTCATTTCCCAACCCTTCATCATGATTTACAGTGGCCTCACCATGTCTGGATGTGAAAGTTGGTGGTGGTTCCAGTGTGTTCACAGTCATGGATGGCAGCTGCGAAGATCATAATGAAGATCTCCAGCTCTGTCAGCCAGTGCTGAAAAGAGATTATAGAGCAATCAGATAAGCTGTCATTTTCCCAGGCATTAAGGCTTTTGTCTTTTAAGGCAAGTTATCCCCTGCTGACACTCGACGCTGCACATCATTGCCTTTCCCCTGCAGCCTGCCAGCTGTTTTAAAGCAAACTTCTCTGGTTGATACACAAAAGCCGAACCAGTGTTGTTCCTGAAGCTTCATCTAAATAAATTGAACTTCAGCAAAATGGTTTCAGGAGCTAATAAGGCTTAAGGCAGAGCAAGGGAAAACATGTGCCCTTCTTAAAGAGCAATGTGTGAGGAAGAGAGAGAGGGAAACCTCAAGAAAATCAAGGTTCTTCAAGTGGAACTTGATGATATATGTGCAGGCATGCACATACCACCAGGGTATGTTTTTTCAGCTCAGTTGACCTGGGTAGCAGAGCCCCAAATATAGAAGAATGTCACTAATTTCCAGTAACTAAAAGTCTTCGTCAGTCACTGAATCATGAGGAGAAGAGGGAACACAACCTCACAAGATGTATGGCTTGTTATTTATTTATCAATTGTAGAAACATTTGAGAAAGTCCTGAGGTTTCTTTTTCCTAATTGTCTAGTCGAAGCCTTATTTTTCAATGCCTAAGTCACTTTTGATTTAGATTTCTAAATTACTCAGGTGCTTTTAATAATTTTCCTTTGAGTCAATCAATCACTTTATGTCTGGTTTTCCACTGGTAGCACACAAGGAGTGCTGTTAACATCAAGCGCATCAGAGACAAAGGCTCTAGATACTGTAGATGATGTAAATATTTGTATGAAATGCTTAAATGTATTCCCTTTAGAGAAAATCTTCACGGCAGTGGTTGCCAAATATTTTTGTAACAGCTCCCTGACAACCTGCAAACGTTTTGACAGACGTTCCTGTACGAACTGCCTTTTAATTCAAAGCCCAGTAAAGGCAGTATGGTTTCATAAATCTATTCTAGACATCTACTATAGCTCAGGGGCCACTACTGGTCTGTTAACCACGTGCAGGGGAAGCCCAGAGAACTGTGGGGCTCTGCGCAGAGCGTCATGTCTACACCATGATCATCATGTGAACAAAGGCCAGTGTTAAAAAGGAGTCCTGATGACTTTCCCTTACCACCTAGCATTTTTCACAGCACCTGGCAAATTTATTATTTAACTAGGGTAGATTAAAGGCAAAGTTCCGTATTTTTTTTTTTTTTTTTTTTTTTTTTTTTTTTTTTTTTTTTTTTTTTTTTGAGAGAGAGAGAGAGGAGGGTGAAGAGATCAAGAAATGAGCAGAAACAGAAACTAAACTATTTTCTCATTTCTACACAATTGGCCCAGGACAGGAATGGACAGCACTGGTGCTGGAGAAATCTGTGATGTTTCTGTTTCCAGGTGTGACTTGTGAATAAGGAATGCTTTACAGCTGATGAAAAACATGATTTCAACTTTCAAGCAACAACTTCTAGCAACTGCAATGGGGAAAAAAGGAACTTGGGTTTCCAGGCCACACGTCTGGATCTAGACTTCAATTCCTCAACCACATTCTGCCATGTCCCAAAAGGAGAGAGTGCAAATGATAGAAAAAAATCAGGCACAAGCACTCAGGAACAGGCAGAGCAAACCGACATTATGCACGCAGAACTACTATGGGACATGCCCAGCTAGTCTAATGCATGCACTTCAGACCTTCTGGGCATCATCTGACAAGTCCCACTCCAACAGGACTTCATGACCCAAGTCTTAAAACATCACTAAGGCCATGAACTCTGTGCTTGAGGTCTCCTACCTCATCTCTTAAGACACATACAAGAAAAGTGCTAACTTGCATGCCCTATCAAAGTATCACTTGTTGAACAAGTTTGGGTAATGTAGGTTTTCAAATAGGGTGTAATACAGTACTTTTTCCACATTGCAAATAACTAGTTAACAAGATAAATTAGGGGTTTTTTTTCTATTTTATTGTATGATTTTTTCACAAGTCTTTGTCTTCATCCCAGTGAAGAATTAAACCAATGGCCCCAACACGTCTTCTGAAACCAAAGTCTTACCTTCCAGCATGTCCAAGTTCTTTCCATAAATATTGCAAAAGCAATGAACTGAACAACTATATAAGGATAAGATATTGGTGTGAGCAAATTCTGGAAACAGGAAAATGTCCCTTACCTTTCTTTACCATGTGAGAACATACTATGCATATTAGAAGCTAGCCTTGCTGTGAGAAGGACTTTAGGATCAGTGACCTAGAGAGCTCATTTTCAAGCTACATTAATCTATGCACATTGAGATGCGTTGTATCCTGCAGGGGAGGTGGGGTGTAAACTAAGAAAAAGAAAAAAAAAAAAAGAAAAAGTTAAAAAAAGCATTCTAACAAGGGAAACAAAGCTGAAATGTCACTGTTGGCACACAGTGTTGCGAGTCCCTTGTTCCTGTTAGCAGAAGAGTGGTTTCTTATTGTGCTACATTAGATCCTAAACCAAATGCCACATATAATTTGGCTGTGAGAACAATTAGTGCTTGGGATTATTCCTGGGAAAGAGCAGACACTTCACTACATCCTCCGGAGTACAACTCCATCATAACGGTCTGCATGGGATACTTTGTGCGTAACTTATTACAGTAGGAATACAAAAGCAAAGGGCTCAGCTCAGGAGAATGAGTCACTGACTTCAGTGCCAGCACGTAGATAAGCTCACAAGAGCACAAATTCTAGTTTCCCTTTTATAGATGTAAATCTGGAATATGCATATTCTCTGACCTCTGCACATATTTCAAAACATCATTTCCTCTGAAACAGAGAGGAAAAATACTTCAGAGATGTTAAAAAAAGACAATATTTTAATACTGAAGAGTTCTTATTTGTCACTTCAAACATCAGGCATCACAATAGCAAGTGTGTCTGACCAGCTTTAGCACTTTGTTTCTGTGGTTGTCTTCAAAGTCTACACAACACATTATGGTGCTGCAGTCTGCATGCTGCATAGCAGCCCGGGCTAAATAGTCCCCAGAAACTGTTTGCAAGAGGTGTTTCCACTGAGGTATCACTGGACTATATTTAATGATGCTAATAATGCACAAAAGCCTGTGAATGTTTTACGTGATGTACTTTCAGAGTGATCTGTCTTTCATCTGGGCTAACACCCTTACATCAGAGAAGCATAGTCTATAAAAGCAGAGGAAGAGCAAGTCATCTGAAATAGTTTCCTCTTCTTTACCTTTAAGAAAATATATTTTATGGTCTCGAAGAAGAAATGAGGTAAGAGAAGAGGCTGCACTATTTTCAAATGTCTACACGTTGCTGTGAAACTGTGCAAAAGTAGAGCACTAAATTATTAAATAACTTGACTCAAGAAAAATTATCCAAGTCTTTAAAAAATAGGTAACCAAAAATTGGACCCAAGAAAAGAAGAAATAATGCAATCTGATGAAAAAGGAAGGAGGATTATACCTCTGTAATCTATCAGCTATATCAAGCTGACGGAGGCAGACACACCCTTGAGTTCATCTCCTCCAGGGAGGCACAGTTGCACTGGGCTAAGTATTCACAAGCACGGTCATATCACAACATTTTCCAATAAAGATAAGTTGCCTATCAACTCAGGCCAAGGAAATGTCCTAGAGACAATCTGCCCTCCGACCATTGAGAGCTAAACCTACCTCCTATTTCATTCCTGGTCATGCGGCATCATGGCAACAAGTATGGTATGAATATAGAAAAGGTGTCCTGAGATCTCCATCATCCGGAATGGTTTTCATTACAGGAAAATGACAGTGCTCGTCACCACCTCCTCCCCACCTGCACCACCTCTCTCTCGCACCTAAAAGCTACGAACAATCTAACCCAAAGAAAAGACAAACAATCCTCTAAAGATGTGGTCTGCAGAGTGGCCTTGACAAAAAAGCACAAAACTGTGAAATAGCAGAGAGATGACACCTTCCCCCATGGAGGTGGGGTTTTCAGTCTGAGGACAGGAAGGCCCATGAGGGATTGCTGTCCCTGGCTAGTTCTTGCCTCAGCTACCACGTGGGGGCTTGAAGATGAAGGCCGGACCAC
>NW_009198362.1:65789-72102 GCF_000690835.1 Fulmarus glacialis | reverse complement strand
GCCCTGCATCTCGGGGGTTTTGCTTGCGCTGCTGCTGGGGACATGTCGTGGTCAGTTTGGGGATCGGGGGGTCGCCGGCAGAGCTGGCTTTGCAGATCAGTGGGGTGACCAGCTACCCGGGGTGACCCGGAGCCGAGTCCCCCTAGGGCTGGTACCCCCCGCTGCAGGCGGCAAAGGGGGTTTGGGGCAGCGCTGCAAGGAGGCTGGGAGGGGGAATGGAGCAGGGTTTCTGGCTGCCAACACCTCTTTGCAGTCCCAGTGTGGCCCTGGCTCTCTTGGCTGCTCTGAGAAGGACTTGCCCCAAGCGCTGGTACCGAAAGGGGCAGCCCCAGGGAGCGCTGGAGGGGAATCCCCCCTGGAACGGCAGTGCGGGGCGGGGGGGATTGCTGCTGGTCTCTGCTGCGGCTCCTGCAAGGTGCAGGGCAGCGACCAACCCTTCCTCGAGCTCTCACACCCCTCATGGTAAAGCCCCACCTGGCTTTTGTGGGGCTGGGGTCTGGAAACTCCTAGTGCTCCCTTCTTTCTTTCCCAGAGCGGTCCTGATCCTGCTTGGAAAGGGTGCTGGGAAGGAGGAACAGCTGTAAGAGCCCTCTCCTCCTCTAGCCTTCTGACGGGTGCTGGCTCAGCTCCGCTTGCCACCTTTCCAGCTCAGCACTACAGCAGGAGCAGGGAATGTGCCTGAGAGCCCTTCCCTCCTGCCTCTCACTGTCTGCTTTGATGCCTGCGCTTGTCAGTGCCTTGGTGGGGTTGTCAGCAGTGCCCACAGTCCTTTCAGTGTGAGCCACTTGAGCAAAGGAGGGGTGTGATGGCATGGTGTGGTGTGTGAGGCCCCAGGTCGGCAAAAACATTTGCTCCTCAGATAAACATTAACAGGCTGTCCGAGCAGGGCAAGACCCAGCGTGGGACCGGGACCGGCAGTCAGGTGCTGTTTGCTTCATACTGTACAAGAATTGAAATGCGAGAGGCCGGTGTGCTGTGGAGTGGGTATAGGTACACACGCTCGGGCACTTTAGCTCGGTGCGGGCCATGCTTATTATGTAGCATTCAGGGGGAAGTGAAAATTAACCTCTTGATTGTAGCGATTGATACCTCCTGTGTTGTTATATCTCCTGTGTTTTTAATCTTGCCAGTCACTTGCCGTATTTTGCAATGCCCAGGGGCAGCGTAGGTTAGCAGGTAGCAAGGGCACAGAGGGAGGAGGTGTCCCACAGTGACAGCCAGCTCCTGCCTGGGGGTCAGGCCAGCCTCCAGCAGGCTCAGCAGCCAAACTCCCACCGGCTTTGGGGCAGGACCCTCCAGCACAAAGAAATCCAGTGTCCAGATTTCAGTTGCTGTCTGTATTTTTACTATTATTAATTATTTGCATTTCAGTAGCACATGTTGTGGACCAGGACTTCATTGTCCAAATAATTGCTCTATTTGTTTGGCTGGCTATGTTCATACTTCAGATGTTGTGGCTGTATGTAGCCAAAGCTGAGAGACTAGCAAGTGGCTAACTGCAGAACCACTACAGCGTCCATAGTACATGGATGTGGAAGGGACAGGGGACGTTGGGCTGTTTGCACTGGGCAGTTGACCTCTGTACTCCAGTGCTCAGCTACGGTGTTAGGAAACCTCAGGCTTGCAATGAAGTCTGGGTGTTGAAGAATTGATTTCTTTCCTCTAAGGCAACATTAGTAAAACTGGTGAAATATGAACTGCATGGTTCTGAGGCCAGCTGGAATTGAAAGAGAAATATTGGAGGAAAAAATATAATGGCACCACCAAAGCCAAACCTGACAGACCTTTCCTGTTCCGTGGTTGAAAAAGAAAAGCTGTGTAAAGGAATCCTTTGGCCTGTTAAAATATTTTATAATAAAAAGGTAGTTTTATAGATACATGCTAAGCATTAAAAAATGGAGCATTGAAGTCGGGACAGTAGCTGCTTAAATTAATTTTAGGGTACTTAGAATTTTACACTAGCAGAGAGTTGGCTCAGGTTAAATATATCTCATAAAACACACAGCGGTGACTTCATTTGAGGAAAATCACTGTGACAAAATACCAAATTCTTATTGCAAACAGAGCAGGCTGCCTTCTGTGCTGCTGGTTTGTACCTTATGCCACTGCCACAAAGGTGGATAGAGCACGGGTGGGATACTGTCCACCCCCGGGTGTCAGTGCATACAGCTAACTGGAACTTTGCAGTACACTCACGGCTTTTAGCCACTTTGGCCGAACAGATTGTTACTGTTTTTAAAGTCTTAGTCAAGATGAGCATAACAAACGCAGCTTTTGTGTTCTTACAAGATACTGTCCTCGCTGTAGGCTTGTGATTTGGGCAGCTGTAGTTTCCACATCAGGGGCTGTCTTTGCGTTGTCCTCCAAAACAGGCAGAGTATCGAGAGCTGCTAAGTTATGTCAGTCCTTTGCCTCTTGGGAGCATTCCTGGAGAGCTTTTGCTTTCTGGGAAGCCCAGGCCTTGAAATATAACCTGCTGCTTATTCCGGCACGGGAGAGGTGTGGAAGTGCAAGGGGAGCTGGCGGCGAGGACGGGGTCTCGGTGCAGATCCCCACTGGGAGCTCGACTCAAGCATCTCTTGAGGACTGGCCGTTCCCAAAGCGCCTCATATCCCAAACTGTTCAGCAATTCCTAATGCGTGGCATTGCCCATCAGTGCATATCGTGTTGCCGTGGGGTGTCGGGGTGGGCACGCGGAGCTTGGCCTCGCCTGTGGAGCCGGGTCCACACCTGATGGCCTCCCCTGTGGTTCAGGTAAAGGTGGGACCCCAGCCTAAGGACACTGCCAAGGCAGTGGGTACGGCAGAGAGGGAGGGAAGAGACTTAAGTTACCAAATGCACCCAAATGTTTGAAAACAGGCCAGGGCTTAGTAGTGTAGAAAGGAGAGCCCGGCTTCCCCGCAGAGGGAGCGGATGTGTGAGCAGGCACACAACGTGCTCTTCAGCTCTCCCACGTCACAGCCGCTGGGCTTTTCAAAGGGCTTATTTATGTATTTATTTACGATAAGGGACATGTTTTTGCTGTAGAGGGGAAGGTATTGACAGGGCTGGCTAGGAGTAAACAGCAGGCTGTGATCTATCTCCTAGCATCTCTTGCCCTTCTGGTATTACAGTGCTCCTGCTGCCAGGAGTCTCAAACACCTGCACTGGCTAAGGGAAGGGCTTTTGCCCCCCTCCCTTTGCCAGTCCTCTGCCTCTGTTTGTTTTCACTGGTATGACGAATCCATTTCCCAAGGAGATGGATTTATGAGCATGTTCATTCCTCTGGCAGGAGGGAGGATGTCCTATCTTGCATGTTGCCTTCTCTGCTCTCTATCAGCAGGTAGAAAGTGCCATCCTTCTAAAAGCAGCAGGGAGGCAAAGGTTTCCTGACCGACCATGGCAGTGCCTGGCTGCGTCCCTGGACAGTGAGGATGGAAAGGGGGAACAGGGGAAAGTGCCTGCTGGTCTGCTCACCAACATCACCCCAGTCTTCCCCCTCCCAAGCTGCCTCTGCAGAAGCATCCAGCCCTGGTGAAGCACCTCGTACCTCGGCTGACCCACATGTTTTGCTAACTTGTAAGACAGTATCAGTGCCTGCACTTCAGGTTTGCAGTGTGCGCGGTACCCAGGGTGGTTCTTCACGTTCAGATGAGCAAGGGCTGTTTTGAAAAGCCACCCGGGCCTTGGATGTTGTTCTCAGCAGAGAGGCGGTGTGACCCCAGGCTCCCTGAGACTAGTATTTTGCAAGGATTAAGGTTCCTTTCATCGCTGTTTTTATACTTGTGCTTGGTTTCTCAGGTCCACGAGTAGGACTGCAGCCACTCTTCAGCATCTCCTCCCTGTGCAACAAAGTCTCTTTCAGTGTGAAAGCTTAGCTCTTTCTGAGGCTTGAATCCAGCAGCCTGAGCATTTCTTCCCCTTGTTATTCTGTTATTGGAGCTGTTTTGAAAGTGAGCATTAGTCCTAACCTTTCTTCCTAGGGGCAAAGAGAACATTTTGCAATGAACACACATCCCAGGCTGTGCGGACACCATCATTTGGCAGCTGGGGTAACTACACCCTCTTATCAGAGACATTCCTGTGGGGTGACCAGCTGCACGGGGCACCCATGGGGACCTGTAGGTGCTTTTTGTCATATTACAGAGTAGGGCAGCAACATTTCACCCAGCGCTGCCTCTTGGGAGATGCACTACAGCTGTTCCCCAAGGGCCCAAGCTGCAGCTGGTGGCACGGGCAGACCCTGTGGCACAACCGCTCCCTCTTGCACCCTTGGCAGAAGGACTGAGGCTTGTGTTTGCCTGCCGTAGGACAAAGTACGGCCAGCTCGGTCGGGAGCACAGATGCTCCCCCGGGGTCTTAGTGGTACAGCCTGGGTCTAGGCAGAGCAGTGCACGCTCGAAACTGGTTTACACAGAACTTGGAAGGAGGTTATCTCTCCTGGTAAGTGTTGTAAGAGCAGGACGCAATCCTGGTTCACCTGGATTTGGCAGTGGGTGTCTGCTGGAATTGCTGTGTGTAAGGGTGATGAATCAAGCAGAGTATTTCAGGGGGCATCGAGCCTCTACAAATGTTCTTTATCATGAAAAAAGTGGATTTGCTACTTCTCCCTTGCATGCGATTTCAGTTTTTCTCTTGTTTTCTCACTCTCCCAGTGGCAGGAGCATACAACTGAATTTCGGTGCATTATTGCCAGTGGCAGCGAGAGTGGATTGGAAAATATTTACTTGTTTACTGTCCTTGGTAAGGTCATTTTTGCACAAGTGCATATATATTTAGATATATGTGTATGTATATGTGTGTATATATATTTCCATTATCTATATACAGTGATATATAGATCTGTATATAAACAAGAAGTGTAAAGATGTTTTGTTTTGTTAGGTAGATACATAGATGAAGATCTGTATGTTCAAAAGTTTGAGTATTTATTGCAGGTCCTATTGATTGATATTGTGTTTAAATAAAGAGAATTTATGGTACGCTTGTAGTCAAGTGTCCTTGTTTAAAGCTGTTTTGCTGGCTGTATTATCCCCATACTCTCCAAGACTCTTCGAGTGAATCCTTCAGGGCTCAGTAAAAAAACCCAACACCTGAATAGCCTGGTGCTGGCGGGGAGGCACACACAGCCTCCTCGAGTGGACGAGAATTTCATTAGTTTATGCAGCGCTTTGAGCTCTGGAAACGGTGAGGAAGTTGCATCTTGCCGTAAAAGGGCTTCTCTGGTTTTCACCTCTTATGTCAGGGTTCACAGGCAAAGTGGTTTTTAAAAATCCACCTGCTCTTCTGCTTGCTTGGACTTGAAACTGTGGCAGTCTTGGATGGCTGCTGTGCTCCTGTGGCAGAGCAGGGCTGCCCCACCTGTGGCAGAGCAGGGCTGCCACAAAAGCACGGACCAGTACAGCTGGGGGCTTTAATCCTCTGTTGCAGGTTACCAGTGCCAGCGTTCCCTGGAACTGGGAGGAAACACAGACATCCAGTGCAGATGTTGGGACAGGAAAGGTGAAACACTGCAAAATGTATGCAGGGCTTGTTCGTAAAGCCGGGTGCTGTCTCTGCTCTGCTCTGGCCCAGAAGTGAGTCCCCAGGCTGGCATTGCAGCAGGACTGAATAACGACTCTGCTCCCTCTCAGCTGTCTGAGCGAGGTCTTGCCTCACCTGGGATAAGCACCGCACACCTCGGCAGGGCTCCTTAGTCCTGGCTCAGCACAGTGCAAACACCGTGCTGCAGCTTCTCCAGCCGTGCTGGTTTGGAGCTTGGGCTGGAAGCAGGGGTAAGGGGGTGAATTGCCCCGCAGGAATGGGGGTGAAGGAGCACAGTGTGGTAGGTCACTTCTGTCTTTATCTCCTAATTAGGATTGGAAAAGCTTCTGGGGGGGATCTTTGGAAAAGTATCCTGGTCTCCTGGCCTGTTCTGTTACCTGTTGCCCAGCCCTGTTGTCCTGGTGCTCTTACTGCTTCAGGTGAAGAAAGAGCATGCCTCATGTCAAGCAGGATCCTAGTCCAGCATGTTGCAATGACAAGTATTTTGTGTTCTTTATGCCACTTAAGGCCATGATGAAAGTCTTGGCAGCAGAGGCCAGTGTGTGCCCTACACGTTTTGAGGCTTCTCCTTTCCAGAAACAACAGCGGGGAGTCGTTGTGCAGCTTGGACAGGGAGGGATTACACCAGGCACTTCCAAAACACGGCAGATGCCCAAATTATAATAATTTATGGGTTTTTAACTTTGTGCTTTCAAGGGATAGAGAGCCCCAGCTAGAAATGCAAGCTGTTGCCGACTGCCGACTCCCCTTCCTGAAGAGAGAATTGGAGTCAGACCTTCAGCGTCTGCAG